>NC_137032.1:35188213-35200713 GCF_032717465.1 Coenobita brevimanus | reverse complement strand
TATTTGCGTTGGCAGAGTTATGCGCTAGCTAATATTATGAAACAGGGCAGCCTAAGCCCGTAGAGTTAATTGACTGTGTGAGACCGTAAAAGTAATCGTCGGGAAGGAAGAGGAGTTAGAGCAATCAATCTTGAATTTTTGGGGCGGTGACGTGTTATTCGTAAAAAAAAAAGTCAGCCGGAATAATTAAGGTCGAACCACTCACTGAAGGCGTTTGGTAAAGCTTTTAAAAATACTAGTTATTGTACGTGTCTTATTGATAGATATAATTTTGTGTCTATTTTTCTGTCTAGCTGTGTCTGCCTCTATTTGTCTTCGTGGTATTTGTGTGTGTGTGTGTGTGTGTGTGTGTGTGTGTGTGTGTGTGTGTGTGTGTGTGTTTTCATATTTGTGGTATTGCTGTTTGGAGAGAGAGAGAGAGAGAGAGAGAGAGAGAGAGAGAGAGACCAGTGCACCAATCATCGTAGGTGAAAACAAACCTGTGTATTCTCACCTGAGGGATGGTCTTATTAATACCCCCCCCCTCTCTCTCTCTCTCTCTCTCTCTCTCTGAACCTCTGTCTCTCCCTCCTTCTATCTCATCCCCTCTCACCTCTCCGTATCTTTCGTCACTTTACTCCCCCTCTCCCTCTCTTCACCCCTCTCCCCACCGTCTCCGCCTCTCCCCCATTTCCTCCCCACAGCCTCTTCACCCCTATCCCCACCCCTCCCCTCAGCCTCTTAATCCCAGTCTTCACCCCACTTCCCCTTCCCCTCACCCCTATTTCTGTCATTCCCTCCTCCTCCTCCTCCTCATCCTCATCCTCATCCTCCTCCTTTCAAATCCTTTTTTCTGTTCTTCTCTGGTCTTCTCCTCCCCTCCCCTCCCCTCCTCCCCCCCACTCTTCCCCTCCCTTCCTTCCCTCTCCCTCCTCTTCCCTTCCTCACTTTTCCCCTCCCTACCCTTTCCTCTTCTTCCCTTCCCTCCCTTTCCTCCACTTCCCTCCCCCTCTTCCTTCATCCCTTCCGCTTCTCTCACTTCTTCCTTCTTCCCTTTCCTCCCCTTCTCTCCCCCACCCCCCTTCCTCTTCCCACGCTTTCCCTTTGTTCTTCCTTTCCTCCATCACTTTTTCCCTTCCTTTCTCTCCTCCTTCCTTCTTTCCTCTCCTCTCTCTCCCCTTCCTAACTCTCCCGTCTCTCCCCTTCCTTCTAGCTTCTCCTCCCCTTTCCACTTTTTCCCTCCCTTCCTCTTACCTCCCTTCCCTCTCCTCCCCTCCCCTCTCCCCACTCTTCACCCTTCTCTTCCACATCGCTACCCATTTCCCATCACTCATTTCCCTTCACCTCCTTCCCCAACCCATCCATTCCCTTACCAATTCTCCCTTCCCCTCCCCTCCCCTCCCATCCCATCCCATCCCATCCCATCCCTTCCCTTCCCTTCCCTTCCCTTCCCTTCCCCTCCCCTCCCCTCCCCTCCCCTCCCCTCCCCTCCCCCCAGACAGCCTCCCTAGGGCCCCCACCGCCACAAACACCATCAAAAGAGCAAGAGTGAAGCTAAGGGGAGTGCCGCATACACAACAATACTCTCTCTCTCTCTCTCTCTCTCTCTCTCTCTCTCTCTCTCTCTCTCTCTCTCTCTCTCTCCCCCCTAAGCTGAAATGTAATGGTTCGAAGATAGCAAGATTGAAGTTATATGTTGTGGGACTGAAGGGATAAACGTGTGTGTGTGTGTGTGTGTGTGTGTGTGTGTGTGTGTGTGTGTGTGTGTGTGTGTGTGTGTGTGTGTGTGTGTGTGTAAATCCATGTCGATATTACGAAGAGAGAAATATCATAGAAGGTAACAGGAAAGTGTAAGATGCAAATTAACATGCTGAGAGATTTGCCATACTCCTTTTACTCTGACTTGGCTCAGAATTACCATCTCCCCATCTTGCACGTACCGTTGTTACCATGGATCAGCGCTAGGAATACGGTGCTAGTCACGAAGAAGTGCTATGGAAAGGGCAGAGAGCCGTAGCATTGTCTTTTTCTGTCCCCGAGTTGTGAGAAGCAGCCAAAGAACGAAAATATGAGCCAAGGAAAAGTGAAAGTTCTTTAGTCAAATATATATGGTGAATAAAATAGAAGAGTGCGTCAGTTGAATGAAACCGTCTTACGTCACTGAGAAAAACCGTCTTACGTCACTGAAAAAATCGTCTTACGTCACTGAGAAAAACCGTCTTACGTCACTGAATAAACCGTCTTTCGTCACTGAGAAAAACCGTCTTACGTCACTATATAAAACCGTCTTACGTCACTGAATAAAACCGTCTTACGTCAGAGAAAAACCGTCTTACGTTACTGAATAAAACCGTCTTACGTCACTGAGAAAAACCGTCTTACGTCACTGAATAAAACCGTCTTACGTCACTGAATAAAACCGTCTTACGTCACTGAATAAAACCGTCTTAAGTGTTCATCATCATCATCATCATCATCATTATCATCATTTTATTTTTATTATTATTATTATTATTATTATTTTTATTATTACTATTATTATTGACCACCACCACCACCTCCACCACCATCATCATCATCATCATCATCATCATCACCACAACCACCACCACCACCACTAACCACAGTGATTAAAAAAAAAAGCTTTATTAATTTAACTAACTCTGCTAACATCCTCAACAGTTTCTTTGCTATACATAAGTGACGCTCTTCATGTTTTTTGAGGCCTGTTGAGCTGTTGGGGGTTAAATTCAGCCTTCAATAACTCCTTCACTACTACAGGACTCTTCTTGGCGTAAATATTGTCGTAAGTGATTAGCAGGAGTGTCGTAAGGTGCGTAAGTCAGAATATAATTTGTATAAGGGGAAGACAAGAATTATTAAGCAGTGGTCTTTTGTTTTGGTAGATCTCTTCACAAAGGAATAAATTAGAGCTGCCTACCTACCCTTACTTACCTGCCTACCTACCTACCTTTACTTACCTGCCTACCTACCTTCCTGTCCTTAGTTACCTGCCTACCTACCCTTACTTACCTGCCTACCTACCTTCCTGTCCTTAGTTACCTGCCTGCCTACTTACCTACCAGCCTACCATTACTTACCTGTCTGCCTACCTTCCTGCCCGTACCTACCTACTTACCTACCTACCTTCCCATTCACCCACCTACCTACCTGACTACCCACCCACCTACCTGCCTACCTATCTAACTAACTAACCTTCCCTACCCACCTACCTACCTCCTTCTTACCCACCTACCTACCTCCTTCCTACCCACCTACCTACCTCCTTCCTACCCACCTACCTACCTACCCACCCACATGTGTACCCATCTTATCTGCCTACCTACCTACCTACCTACGTACATGCCTATTAACTAAATACAGAGAATGTTTGTTACAAAGTTCTGTAAGGTAAAAGGTCTATTCCATTGCCTTAGGACTCTTGAGAACATCCACCCGAGAAAGACCACAGGGGAGAGAGACTATGGTAATTTTATATTCATCCAAGCGACGTAGAACTGTATAATATATTGTCTTAGTTTATTCACACACACACACATACGAGAGAGAGAGAGAGAGAGAGAGAGAGAGAGAGAGAGAGAGAAATAAGGTCTGTATATGATGCGCAGTGGGTCGCTTGAGAGGCTCTCGTATTTCCCGCGCTTTCTGCCACTCCCAAGCGATCGTCTTTTGTTTCATTGTTTACGTTAGGTGCGTGTGGGCCAGAGAGAAAATAAATATATATATACTGTATATAAAAGAATATTTTGAGTCTGCACGTAAAAATAGAAAACGATGGCGAGAAATAATATCGAAAATACCTTAAGCTTGTTTTGGTATCTCCCGCACACTCTCTCTCCCAGGCGATCGTCTTTTGTTTCATTGTTTACCTTGGCGCGCGTGGGCTGGCGTCCCCCGTGGATTGGATACTGGACAGCTAACGCCATTTTGGTAACGCATCCCAGAGAGAGAGAGAGAGAATGCCACACTCATTCAGAAGAAATGGAGAAAGACGGTCACTCGATATTCACATGCATACGATCAGGTTTGAGTGAGAGAGGGTGGTTTGCGTGAGGTGCGGTTTGGTTCGTACTGTATATTAATGGTGTGTGTGTGTGTGTGTGTGTGTGTGTGTGTGTGTGTGAGAGAGAGAGAGAGAGAGAGAGAGAGAGAGAGAGAGAGAGAGAGGTAAATTAGATCCGAGAGTCTTTTAGTACCGTCGCTTAACTCTCCCACGTAAAGTCGTCAGGAGTTAATCAGGAAAAAATACCCAACTTGTGAAAGAGTTAAGAATACTGTTTTAAGAGGTGCTGGAGAGGGGGGGCCTTCGCGTGGTGGCACCGATATAGCAAGGCGGTGGTGCTGCCTGGTTATACACGTCCCTCAACTCGCTCCCTCGCCTCCAAAAGAAGAAGAATGAACCGCTGAAAAGGGTAACTTGAGCCTTCAGTCCACTGGGTTCACGGTCAGATGAGACTGAGTTTACAACAATACTACTACTACTGCTACTACTACTACTACTACTACCACTACTAAAATTCCCTTGTTCATGTTTTTCTTCGTCTAAAGTTGTATCTCTCTCTCTCTCTCTCTCTCTCTCTCTCTCTCTCTCTCTCTCTCTCTCTCTCTCTCTCTCTCTCTCTCATGCCCCTTATACTCCTGTCTTTCTCACTTTCTTCTCTCACTCATTCCTCACAAGAAGAAAATTTTAGGAATAGATATATATATATATTTTTTTTTATTTCGGGCATATGTCGCTTTACAAATGTGTGTGTGTGTGTGTTTTATGTATGTTTGTGTGTGTGTGTGTTTTATGTATGTTTGTGTGTGTGTGTGTATAATGTTTGTATTGTGTTTTGTGTGTGTGTGTGTGTGTGTGTGTGTGTGTGTGTGTGTGATCAGGTATCTGGGTGATCATTTTTCTGTTTTAAATTAACAGAGTAATGATGTCCTCGTTTAATTATTTGTTTTGATGCGTGGAATCTAAAATCATATGTCTATCTGTCTATCTATCCATCTGTCTATATCTTCCTGTCTGTCTGTCTATCTATCTATCTATCTGTCCCTCCCTCCCTCCCTCCCTCCCTCCATCTAACTGTCTGTCCATCTATCAATCCATCTACCCATCTGTTTCTCTCTCTCTCTGTCTATCTATCTATACCTATCCATCTGTCTATCTGTTCATTTATCAATCCGTCTACCTATCTATCTATCTATCTAGGCCACACTATGCTCCTTAACCTTGAATATTAATGAAGAAAGAAGCTAACAGGTGTGAGGTGTTGTCCAGGTAAAACTGTACCTTCGCTAATTACTACATCTCACCTGACTCACCTGTATGATGGCGAGGGAGAGAGAGAGAGAGTAAAGGGGAGTAAAGGGAGTAAAGGGAGGCAGTAAAAGGAAGTAAAGGGAGGGAGTAAAGGAGAGTAAAGGGAGTTTGTAAAGGGGAGTAAAGAGTCAGTGAAGGAGGGTAAAGGGAGTCAGTAAATGAGGGTAAACGGAGTCAGTAAAGGGAGTCTAATTTAAACGCTACTTGTGGTAATACCGCGAATATTAATATCTTTTTCAGCTTAGAAATTACCTAGTATTCTTATATATACAGGTAAATCGAAGCATAACAATATAGGAAGTGCTTAACGTCAGCGGTATTTATCACGTGAAACTTTTCAATTATAAACGCCATTTGTGGTAATAACTGCAAATATTATTAACCTTTTGAGTCCGGGGAAATATTTATTGTTAAATTCTGGCCATTTTTTGACCTTTGTATTCCGGAGAAATATTTATACAATAGTTATCATCCGGCAATCTTTTTTTTCTTTAACACTTTATTCCGGGGATATTTTTTGTAGTTATCTTCTGGCTATTTTCTCATCTTTTTATTCAGGTTAGGAGTGACTTTTTTTGCACTGGAGAGGGTAGATAGGGCACCGATAAACCCCTTCAGTACCAGAGGCCTTGATGACGCTGAGGGAAATCCTCCCAAAGCAGCTAAAATCAAGCGGCCAGAGACGTCATCTGGCTTCCAAGTATTCTGTCTATCTATCTGTCTGTCGGTCTGTCTATCTATCCATCATTCTGTGTATCTGTCTATCTATCTGTCTGTCGGTCTGTCTATCTATCCATCATTCTGTGTATCTGTCTATCTATCTGTCTGTCGGTCTGTCTATCTATCCATCATTCTGTCTATCTCTGTATCTATCTATTGCCAGACACCTTAATCCCGTATGGGTTGGCCACAAACAAATCGCCTCCATGTCGTCCTATGCCACTTCACTGCCTTGCTCCCACCTCACACCCCTCTCTCGCATGTACCTCTCCACTCCATCCCCCCATCACATCTCGGCATCCCCATCCCTCTCCTCCCCTCCACCTCACATACACACTCCTCGTTAGTCTCTCACACTCCATCAGTTGTCGATATAATAAACTTTCTTGTTGGCCAAAATTTACAAAGTGGCCAAAAGTTTGATAATATAAGCATGTGTATCAAAAAATGTGGTTTGAGTGGACAGAAGAATGATCACAAACTTTTGAGTCTCCGGTATAAATGATGATGAGAAAGAGATGGGGAGGGAAGGAGTGAGTTTTTGTTCGTTATTTTAATTATTTATTTATTTTTTCAACATTACAGTTTCGAAAATGACGCCAGAAAGGTGAATTGTGTGTGTGTGTGTGTGTGTGTGTGTGTGTGTGTGTGTGTGTGTGTGTGTGTGTGTGTGTGTGTGTGTGTGTGTATTCCTTTTAGTATTATGGGTCCGTATCATACTTTTTTTTTAATATCGTAACATCGCTGCCTAAGCGATTTATTTTCCATATTACTCGTCAGTACCTTCCTCGTAAACGTTTTAAATAGCATAGAAAACGAAGATTCTCTCTCTCTCTCTCTCGACACACACACACACACCCACACACACACACACACACACACACACACACACACACACACACACACACACACACACACACACACACACACACACACACACACACACACATTTTAGGCCATATTGAAGTGAAGGGAGTACAGTCTTATTAAATAGGTATAATAATCTCTTTTTACTCTAACTTGGCCTAAAATTGCCATCTCTCCATCTTGTATGCTGAAATGTAGCAATAGATGAGCATTATGATAGGAGGCTAGTCACGAAGAAGTGCTGTGGAAAGGATGCAGGTCATTGAAGTACGTGAAATAATCTGCAGAAGGACGAACATCTGGGCCAAGTTTAAGTGAAAGACCTATAGATTTAAAGGAAGCTCCCTAGCACCTTTCCTTAAGTGATTTATTTTGCTTATTACGCCTTTCCGCCCTCCCGTGTGTTGCATCTAATATCGCCATACTCTGCTTAAATAACGCACAAAACGACCCTACCCAGGCATACTCAAAGATAAATCGCTAAGGAAGAGGTGTTAGGGAGGGGTGTAAGGCTGAGAAAAAAGTATGACAAGGTGAAGGTGATGAGGAAAGAGGAGGAGGAGGAGGAATTAAGAAAGATATCATGGAAGACAGTTTTGATAGGGGGTGGAGAGTGAGAGACTGACCAGGAGAGTGTATGTGAGTGAGGTGGAGGGGGGGGGGAGACCGAGGATGAGATGGGGGGATGGAGTAGGGAGGCGTATGAGAGAGGGGGTATAAGCTGGGGGGAGGGCAGCGAAATGGCAAGGAACGGGGCGACATGGAGGTGATCTGTTTGTGATGGGATGAAGGCGCCTGGCGATAGATATAGATAGATAGATAGACAGACAGGTGAGCGGTGATGGAGTTACCTGGTTATACAAACGTCTCTCACCCTCCTTCCTATCCCCTGAAAGGAAGACGGCGGTGGAAGGTAGAAAGGTAGCTACATTCTTCATTCCACTGACCACGTTCAAATGAGACAGGTGTTGCATATACTACTACTACTACTACTACTACTACTACTACTACTACTACTACTACCACCACCACCACCACCACCACCACCACTGCTACTCACAGTAGATTTTCCTCACATTACGAGAGACTAATCAGAAGTGCGGACGTATATGTAGCACAACCCCTTTTAACAACGAAGACCCAGCTGAATAAAATCGTCTCACAGCATCAAAAATAAATAATTAATAATAAATAAAGCCCTGTCACTAATAAATAAATAAAGATAAAAAAAGACATTATTAAATTGGAGAGGTGAAAGGCGTCTGTAATTTGGTTTTGTTTATTTTTGCGTTCATGCGAGTTTTTTTTGTGTTATTTTTTTAATTTTTTGAAAGCGTTATCAAGTTTGTTTCTTAAAATTGCTGGTGTTTCTCTCTCTCTCTCTCTCTCTCTCTCTCTCTCTCTCTCTCTCTCTCTCTCTCTCTCTCTCTCTCTCTCTCTCCATCTATCTTTGTGTCGAACCTTCTGTCTTAACCTGTCCATCTGTCTGTCTGTCTATCTATCTGTTTATCTATCTATCTATCTATCTATTTGTCGCCTGTCTGTCTCCATGTCACACACACACACACACACACACACACACACACACACACACACACACACACACACACACACACACACACACAACCACCCACCCACCCACACCCTAACTCACTCCCCCATCCACACACACGCCTAATTCACCTCATATAGAGCTAAACCGATCATTAACCGAGCGTGCTGGGGGGGTAGACGGGATGTAGGGGGGATTAACGGTGACTATGGTAGGGGATTATGGGCGTGGTGTGGGGGAATTGGGCGGATTTATGGATTTATTTAGATATTTGTTATTTAGGAACACAGGATTTCTTTGCGCCATACTTGTCTTTATTATTGACTTCTGAGATGCCGTGATGCGTGTTGGTTACCGATTTATTTTGTTGTTTTATATACATTTCTCTGCCTGTGTCTTTCTCTCTTTCTCGCGATCTGTCTGTATCTGTCTGTCTGTCTATCTGTCTATCTATCTGCCGAGCCAGTTATCTGTCTATCTAAACAAACAAACGGAGAATACTAGCAAGGATTCTCTCTCTCTCTCTCTCTCTCTCTCTCTCTCTCTCTCTCTCTCTCTCTCTCTCACTGCAACTAGACACTATGTAACTGAAAGGAGAATCATTCCTAGCATCTTTTACTGATTGATTCATTCTGATTAATACCCTTTTATTTTATTTATGTTATTTATTCTGATTATTACCCTTTTTAAAAATCGTTTATAATTGTAACTGAGAAAAATAATGTTGAATCTATACTCCCTTCACTTTAACTGGGCGAAAAATGGCTATCTCTTCATCTGTGTTAGCTCTGACAATTGATTAACACGCCTATATGATGCTAGTCACGAAGAAGTGCCGTGGGAAGGATGTAGAGTCAGAGTGAAAGTGAGTACACTGTAGATATATATAAATTACACTCTCCCTCTTCTTTGTCAGTAAGTCTCCCTAACACCTCTTCCATAGCGATTTATTTTTGGATATGGCTGGTTAATATCCTTTTGTACGTTATTTGTGCAGAGTATGGCGATGTTAACATATAAATTACCTTTCTTATATATCATTAATTCTCCCTAACGCCACTTCTTTAGCGATTTATTTTTAGATATGGCCGATTAATATCCCTCTGTTCGTTATTTATGCAGAGTGTGGCGATGTTAGAAGGATTTACGTAACACAGAAGAGGAAAGTAAGGCGTAATAAACAAAATGAAGGAGATAAAAGGAATGAGTTAGGTAGATTGATTGTGTTAGAAAGAATAGATGAGAAATATATGACTCTATTTATTTAATTATTTTACTAGGCGATGATTGGACTCGTAAAGTGAAGGTAATGTAAAATGCATCTAGAAAGGCTAATTACACACACACACACACACACACACACACACACACACACACACACACACACACACACACACACACACACACACACACACACATCACATCACATCACCCCGTCATACCATCAGCCTTCATAGCACTACGTTGCACCGGACACTACCTACTGATACCTTTCTTATTTACCTGTACTGAGAGAGAGAGAGAGAGAGAGAGAGGAAGTGAGTAGGTGATAGAGAGAGTGAAAGGCGATGTAAGAGAATGCAAGTACGAGTGAAAAAGTGAGAGAATGTGTGAGAGAAAGTGAGAGAGAGAGAGAGAGGGTCCCAGTGCATCCCCGTAGGCCGTGTGGTTTGTTGATAGTCCAGATAGCTCACACCTAGGCCCCCGGGGGAGAGAGAGAGAGAGAGAGATGGGGGGGAGGGAAGGAATGAGAGAAGAAGTAGGGGAGAGAAAGAGAGGGCAAGGAGGGAAAAGCATTGGGAAGGAGTGGAGGTAAGGTAAGAGAGAGAGAGAGAGAGGGAGGGAGGGAAAGACAGACAGACAGAGACAGAGGAGGTGAGAAAGGAGAGGAGAAGTAGGGAAGAGAAAGAGGAGACAGGGAGAGAAAAACAGAGAGGAGTGGAGAGAGAGAGAGAGAGAGAGAGAGAGAGAGGCACAGACCACAGCAACAAAATAATCCACTCAGATAAAGTAGTTACGCTAAAGATATAACCAGCATACGTGAACAGGAGGGTCGATCGTAATATACTTAGCTCTCCCCCACCCACCACACCCTCCGAATTACCAACCAGCAGGAAGGAGGATGTAAAATGAATTAAAATATATATGTATCGTTAAAAGGCTTAGTGAACTGAGAGGCACTGAAGGGGAAGAGATATTATTCATTATTATTTAAGTATTTATGATAAATTTTACCTGTTTATAAGTAAGTAAAGGAGATTTATATTAAAGATACAACTTAAGGAGGGAAACAATTTATTATTTAAGTATTTAGGATAAAATCACGTGTTTATAAGTAAGTGAGAAATATTTATTAAAAGATGTACAGTATGCATTACACAAAAACATTTTTATTATTGGTATTAAAAAAAAAAAATGAGTATTGGAAGGACTGACGATTCCTTCTTCATTTTCATTTTCCTCCTCCTCCTCCTCCTCCTCCTCCTCCTCCTCCTTTGCGTGCCATATATCTTGTAAATATATGTTTTGAATTAAGATACAGTTATACACAGGGTGGTCCGAAAATAGCGCTACACTACAAACTCACCTGGCAGTATTTCGTGTGTCGCGGGAACGGCCCAGTCGGCTGGTGTGGGCGTGGGTGTGGCCGTGAGAGAAGGAAATGAATAAATGATTCCGGATCTTGAATTTGGCAGTCTGTTATCTTGTTTATGTTATGAAGGGAACAATCTTGCGAGCTCCTGGCCTTGGGTTCCTTCTTTCTCACATAAAAAAAAAAGCTACTCGTCCCCACAACACACGAGAAATTGCCCGGCGTGTGTGTGTGTGTGTGTGTGTGTGTGTGTGTGTGTGTGTGTGTGTGTGTGTGTGAGTGTGTGTGTGCCGTCCCCACAACACACGAGAAATTGCCCGGCGTGTGTGTGTGTGTGTGTGTGTGTGTGTGTGTGTGTCTGTGTGTGTGTCTGTGTGTGTGTGTGTGTGTGTGTGTGTGTGTGTGTGTGTGCCGTCCCCACAACACAGGAGAAATTGCCCGTCGTGTGTGTGTGTGTGTGTGTGTGTGTGTGTGTGTGTGTGTGTGTGTGTGTGTGTGTGTGTGTGTAGTGCCTTTTTACACGTACACTCACCTCTTTTAGTGAGTTAACCCCTTCACTCCGATCACCATTTTTAATTATTGTCCTCACTGTCTTTTTGAACCACAAGAGGCCTCCCCAAGCTGAATAAAATCGTCTGGAAGGAGGAAGACGATTTATTAAAGCACGTCGCCGGTCTGAAAGGGCAAAGGACGGCTGTATCTAACCCTCCAGCCCCAAAATCGTCTCCTGAGCTGAGTAAAATCGTCTGGAAGGAGCAAGATTTAAAAAATCCTCCATTGTAGTGGGGATTGATGAATGAAATCGTCTAAGAGTAGTAGTAATAAAGTAGAAATTAACGTGAAGCCATGTGGAGAGGATGGGGTATGAGAGACTGACTGGAAGAGCGCATGTGTGTGTGAGGTGGAGAGGGAGGCCGAGGATGAGTTGGAGGGGTGGTGTGGAGGGACATGTGAGAAACGGGGTGTGAGTTGGAGGGATGGCAGTCAGATGGCAGAGGACAGGGTGACATGGAGGCGATTTTTTTGTGGTCACCCCTTACAGAATTAAGGCGTGTGGCTAGAGAGAAAGAGAGAGAGAGAGAGAGAGAGAGAGAGAGAGAGAGAGAGAGAGAGAGAGAGAGAACCCCCAAAATAATAATGAACCAGTGAACCACTAACCTAAAATTTTGGTCCCCCCCCCCCTGTACCACGGACTTGTGAACTCCGGTGTACACGGTAAGGTCCGTAATATCGAGGCCATAGATTAGCGGTGTTTTAGAAGCATTGGCAGATTTCGCAGGAACAGCTGGTCGTCGTGCGCTGTTCCAATGTTATCCTGTGCTAGTTTGATTTTTTTTTAATATATATTGAAATGTTAGGCACAAGGCGGGTCTTTATTATTGTTTTATTTTATTCTTTTGTTATCGCTGGCTTGTTCAGTCTTCGTCTTCTCCTTTCATTTTATTTTTTGGATTCCT
>NC_137032.1:35148213-35165713 GCF_032717465.1 Coenobita brevimanus | reverse complement strand
CAGAGCGCCCCACAAGACACTCACATGGATGCTTGGTTTTGTGTGTGTGTGTGTGTGTGTGTGTGTGTGTGTGTGAGAGAGAGAGAGAAAGAGAGAGAGGAGTCTTAAACCACTCCTCTCCCTCTCTCCAACACACTACAGTTCCACAATAACTTACTTAACTCCCTTCTGTTTAAGCAGAGTTTGTTAAAAGGTATGAGGCAGTAGGGTAGTCTGTACAGAGCGCCCCACAAGACACGCACATGGATGGATTTTGTGTGTGGCGGCTCAGTCTGCTGGTATGGGCGTGGGTGTGGTAGCAGGAGTAGCAAATGAGTAAATGCTGCGTGTGTATTAGGATAAGTTAGTCTGTGGAATGTCTTAAGTACGTGGTGTCTTTACGCACGGACAAAAAAAAATAATCAGGCGGTCTCTCTCTCTCTCTCTCTCTCTCTCTCTCTCTCTCTCTCTCTCTCTCTCTCTCTCTCTCTCTCCCTCTCTCGTGGATGGAGGCTAGGAAACAATAGTAATCTTTTAGTACAGTGACCTCTCTCTCTCTCTCTCTCTCTCTCTCTCTCTCTCTCTCTCTCTCTCTCTCTCTCTCTCCCTGTGTGTGTGTGTGTGTGTGTGTGTGTGTGTGTGTGTGTGTGTGTGTGTGTGTTCTGATACATTTTCATAGTGATAGATGATATGATTCTCAGGGGAGTATAGTAGTAGGGAGCAGGTTGAGAGAGAGAGAGAGAGAGAGAGAAAGAAAGAGAGAGAGAGAGAGGGAGAGGCGTTTCAAGTCCCCTTCCTCCCAAAAAACAGAAAGAAAACTAAAAATACATCACCAATCTACAATAATAATAATAATGATAATAATAATAATAATAATAATAGGAATAATAATAACAATAATAATAATAATAATAATAGGAATAATAATAAAAATAACAGTGGGAATAATAACAATAATAATAATAATAATAATAATAACAGTAGTAATAATGGGAATAATAATAATAATGATAATAATAATAATAATAATAATAATAACAATAATAGTAATCATCTTCATCATCATGATCATAACAACAATAACAACAATAATAATAATAACAATAACAATAATAATAATAAAAACAGATCATCGCACTGAAGGGGTTAGGATCCGAAAATTCATCTTATCAAAATATTCCACGTATTTTTTTCCGCCTATTTCCATTATATATTTGTAAATTTTTTTGTTCGGAGGAAAATGACTTGTGGAAAAACTTTAATGGAGTCCAAGTTCTGTCATATGTTTTGACTTCTGAGAGAGTGAGAGACAGACAGGCAAGCAGACAGGCAAACAGACAGATAGACAGACAAAACACACACACACACACACACACAGAGTAAGAGGCAGATGGCGTGCAAACTCAGGTACAGAGGCGCATAAACACAACATCAAGGTGTGGATGTCTACCTGTATTGAAAGGACGGGAAGGCAAGGTGACAGCCGGTATAATCACCCTCATTAGGACAGCAAGGTGTGTGTGTGTGTGTGTGTGTGTGTGTGTGTGTGTGTGTGTGTGTGTGTGTGTGTGTGTGTGTCCAGAAATCTTAGAATGCACGCAAATTAATATCTTTTAATAATCTTTCTGGATGAGGTGTTAACAAACCATAAAGATTTTATTTATTCATTCATTTTTTATGTCCAGCTTTAATATCAATCCTAAGACTCTTTTTTTTAATTACAGAAACACAAGAACTGGAGAGAAGAGAAGGCTGCCTTTTACCTCTTCCCTCCACACCCACCCGTAATCCTCCCTTCCGTCAAGTAAGGAGAAATAACACCTTTTAAGAATTTACAATAATGTGTATATTTGTATGGGTTTACACAAGTTCGTTCCCTGTTTGTTTAATACTGTATACTCACGTGTGTTGTGACGTAAAGTGTGTACATAACTTTCCACAATCGTGTATGTACGTTGGTGTTGACAGTTGGCGATTTAGTCCAATTTAGGCCTGCTTTTCGTTGTGTCTGCCATTACTGAGGTGGTTTGGACATGTGGAGAGCGTGGAGAATGAAAGACTGACTAAGAGGGTGTATGTAGGTGAGGTGGAGGGATGGAGAGGGAAGGGGGAGACCGAGGATGAGGTGGAGGGATGAAACTGAGAGGTATATGAGGGAGGGGGGAGTGAGTTGGGGAGAGGGTAGTGAAATGGTGGGTGACAGAGCGACTTGGAGGCGTCTTGTCTGCGGCCACCCTTTGCGGGATTAGGGCGTCGGGCTATAGATAGATAGATAGATAGTCTGTCATCACATATCCTAGAATTTGGTTCAATATACATCTATCCATGAAGTGTAGAGTTGTCCCTACGTGTATTCAAGTATGGGGCAAAATAAAATCTGTGTGCTCACTTACAATTTTTTCATAGACTTGCCTTCAGTTACTTATAAGTTTGTTTATATGTAGGTGGTTAGCGATTTTGTTGCACGTAATTGGACTGTATCACTCTGCCATCGAGCTGCGTGAAATAAGCGACAATTGGACGAAAATCTGGGCCAAGTTAAGGTGAAAGGGTTATAGAAACTCAGGAGAAATTCACGCACTCACGACATGCATTCTTGTTGCCCTAACCCAGTTCCCTCAGGTGAAGAACACACACACACACACACACACACACACACACACACACACACACACACACACACACACACACACACAGTAGGGTCTTCGGCCCTACTGATCTCATAGCTCTTCTGTTGGGTTAATTTCTTGGCATCGTCTTGCTTATTTGCATTGTTTATTAATTTTGTGATGAGTGTTGGATGGAGAGAGAGAGAGAGAGAGAGAGAGAGAGAGGGAAGGAGGTTAACGATATGGTAACCGGAAGAAAGGTAGGGTAATGCTCTTTGTAAGATGAGATGGTCAGAAGGGTAATTAGAAAGAGAGAGAGATCTGGAATGACAATAACGTAAGGCGAGAAGTGTTTGTCTTTGAAGGGAAGAAAGCAGTTTTGAAATGTTATAGCAGAGTCAAGTGTTTTAATGTGTGTGTGTGTGGGTGGGTGTGTGTGTGTTTGTGGAGGAGAGAGAGAGGGGGGGATGAAGAGGATTAATGGAGGGGAGAGAAGAAGAGGTGGTGAGAGGTAGAGGTGAAGTAGAAGGGGAGAGAGAGAGGGAGAGAGAATGGAGAGATGAAGTGAAGGAAGATCAAGAGAAGGGAGAGAGAGGGGAGAGGTGTGGAGAGGATGAGGGTGAGAAGCTGAGAGATAGAGGAAGGAGATGGGAGAGGGAGTGGGTAAGAGTTAGGAAGAATTAAGGAGAGAGAGAGAGAGAGAGTTGTAATGAGCTGAATAAGTGGAGTGATAAACTAGAATGCTCTATGACCTAGGGGGAGAAGATAAGGGTTTGACGAGAGAGTGTGAAGCTAGGGTAGGGTAGAGTAGGGTAGGGTACGGCAGGGTGGAATAAGGTAGGGTAGGGTAGAGTAAGGTAGGGTAGGGCAGGATAGGATGGAATTGAACAGAACTGGGCAGGGTTGTATGAGACAGCCCTAGCATGTATTCGGACGATACGTATTAGTGCCGAAAGGGTGACATGCAAAGGTGTATGCGCGTAGAGGGACTGCGGGGCTTCAGGGAACGGGATGTGAGAGGAAGGGAGGTAAAGGGAGTTACGTACAATCTTATCACACTAGGAAACTGCCCTATGAGCTGACATAATGAAACATGGGTGGCAAATCCCGTAGACTTTATTTGGCACTGCAATTATTGTGGTTACTATTAGCAGTACGGTAGTGTACCTGGGATGAAGGTGGTCCAGTGGTGTGTGTGTGTGTGTGTGTGTGTGTGTGTGTGTGTGTGAGAGAGAGAGAGAGAGAGAGAGAGACAGACAGACAGACAGACACACACACACACACACACACACACACACACACACACACACACACACACACACACACACACACACACACTTCAAAACTCATTAACTAAGTCGTTCAACTCACTCGCCATTACAAAACAAAAAAGTATCTCTTGAATAACTGTATAGGCAGTCTCTCTCTCTCTCTCTCTCTCTCTCTCTCTCTCTCTCTCTCTCTCTCTCTCTCTCTCACACACACACACACACACACACACACACACACACAATTTTAAACTTTTAATGTATATCTCAGTTTATGGGTGATAGGTGATGCAGGGGAGGGACGCCTTCACGTGGTGGCACTGATATAACCTGGAACCTCCCTGCCTGGTTATACACAAACATCCCTCAACGCTTTCTCTATCCCCCGAAGTGAGGATGGGGGACTGCAGGAGGAGGGCAATAGATAGATAGATAGATAGATAGATAGACAGATAGATAGATAGGTAGGTAAATAGGTAATATAGAAAAACAATGAGAGGGTAGGTGACGAAGGGTAGTGTGTGATAGTGTATGTAAGTGTATGTAAGTGAGAGTGTATATGAGGGTGTATGTGAGAGAGAGTGTATGTGAGTGAGAGTGTAATTGAGTGAGAGTGTATGTGAGTGAGTGTGTATGTGAGTGAAAGTGTATGTGAGTGAGCGTGTATGTGAGTGAAGGTGTATATGAGTGAGAGTGTATGTGAGTGTTTATGAGTAAGAATGTGTATGAGTGTGTATTGATGAATGTGCAGAGTAAATAAGTGAGTGTGTATGAGTGTTTATTATTTAGTGTGTATGAGTGACGGTGAATGTGAGTGTATATGAATGAGTGTATATGTGGGAGGGTGGCATAGCATGGAAAGAAATATAATGCATGGAAATTCTCAGCGCCAAATTCCAAATGGTAGTAAAACCAAGTATATACAGTTTACTAATAGACAGATATTGCCAGATTCATACATTATCTTCAGTGCTATTAATATTCCCATCTCCAAACGTATTGAAATTCTCTCGGCATCTCACTTAACACTGCCCTCAGCTGGACCTCTCATGTCAGATCACTTGCTAAAACCGCCTCAGAGAAACATGGATAATTGTACAGAGTTCGTAGCTTCTTCATTGACGAGCAGTTAGCTACAATTTATAAGAGTCATGTGCGCTCTTAGCTTGAATATTGCTCACCCTTGTGGAATGGATGTGGAGAGGTTGCGTTAAAACAACTAGACAAAATTCAGAACAAAGCTGTTGGAATTATTAATAACCCTGCTGTTATAAATAAACTACCTCCCCTGCAAGTAAGAAGGAATGTTGCCTCCCTTGCATTATTTTAGTTATTTTCATGGCAAATGCTCAGACTAAGTTGCGTCCATTGTGCCACCTCTCCATGCCTTCCCTCGTGCTACACGGGCATCTGGTAGCGCTCATGACTGGAATGTCACACAGCCATATTGCAGAACTTCTGCCTATCAGAATTCTTTCATTCCCCGAACTGCATCTCTCTGGAACTCGCATCCCCGGAGTTGTTTCCCTCCAAACTTCAACCCACAGCTGTTCAAATCCAACTGTTATAAGTATTTTATGAACAGAGGTCGCCAGTAATGTGGTTTATGCATTATTATTTTTTATTCATTTGTTTTTCCTTCCTCTGTTCTGTTATTTATCAATAACATGCCGAAGATCAGTCAGGAAACCTGAGAAGAATAAAATGCATTCTCTCTCTCTCTCTCTCTCTCTCTCTCTCTCTCTCTCTCTCTCTCACACACACACACACACACACACACACACACACACACACACACACACACACACACACACACACACACACACACTCACTTTCAGAGCACTTAAAGCAAGCAACCTTTTAAGGGAGTTTGTCTCTTAGGATATCTTGTGTTGACCTGTCTTAAAGGGGATTAAGGAGCTGGGAGAGAGAGAGAGAGAGAGAGAGAGAGAGAGAGAGAGAGAGAGAGAGGGAGAGAGAGATTCCTACCCCCTTCATCCACCACACCCACCAAAATTTAATCACGGAAAGCCCCGCCCTGTCTCTAGCACCTCAAAGAACGTAATGTGAGAGAGAGAGAGAGAGAGAGAGAGAGAGAGAGAGAGAGTGGGGATTAATATCAGAGGTTAAATACTATCATCATATTGCTTGTGTCCACTCGTGTGTGTTTGTGTGTGTGTGTGTGTGTGTGTGAATTGTGTACATAAATATAGTGTTCATGGTGACGTCATACTCATTTATATTTTTTTATGATGGTGTAAACATTAATAATATTAAATAAATAAATAAATACAAATAAAAAGGTTGATAAAGATAGATAGATAGATAGATAAATAGATAGAGAGATAGATAGACACGAAATAAATCTACTACCATCTTCTGAAAAGCGTATAGATTTTTTTTCTCTCATTTTAAATTCGTGTTTGTTTCTCTCTCTCTCTCTCTCTCTCTCTCTCTCTCTCTCTCTCTCTCTCTCTCTCTCTCTCTCTCTGTCAACCCACCTTCCATCGTATACTCCTTTCATTTCATATATACTCTCTCTCTCTCTCTCTCTCTCTCTCTCTCTCTCTCTCTCTCAAGACCCGTATTCTCATCGGGTAAGGACGCTCCCTAACACCTTTTCCTAAGCGATTTAGTTTGTTTATGACACCTTACCGTCCCCTTCTTCTTTACATAAACCCTTCCAATATCGCCATACTCTGCATAAATAACGTACGAAAGGATACTAACCAGCCGTATCCAAAAATAAATCGCTAAGGAAGAGGTGTTTGGGAGCCCGACGGGAATACGAACCGAGGACGGCATACTCGGGCTCCGCATCCCTTCCACAGCACTTCCCCGTGACTAGCATCATATTCTGCTGTCAGTCTATTGCTGCGGCTCAGCATTTAAGATGGAGAGACGGCAGTTTTAGGCCAAGGTAGGGTAAAAGGAGTAGAGTAGGGGAGAGAGAGAGAGCGAGGCAGACAGACAGACAGACAGACAAGAGAGAGAGAGAGAGAGAGAATGTAAAAAAAATATTATACTATTATTTCTTTGCCTAAAATTATAAAGGGAGTGTCAGTGGTAAACATACTTAGCTCGCGAAACCTGAACCCTCCATATCCAAGGTTCAGACTCACCCTTGGCGGTCATTTAAGTCGGGTTCTTGTAGTATGTCCGTTCATTTTTTTTTTTGCCACCCTGTTGATGACATACAGGGTGGTTCTAAAATTGCGCTCCACGAGAAATTCACTGGTGGTATGGGAAAGGGAACGGCTCAGTCTGCCGGTGTGGGCGTGGCAGTGGGAGGTGAAAATGAACAAGTGATGCAAGGTAGACGCTATTTAGGCCCCGCTCACACAGGCCACTTTTCAGTGCAAGGTGGCTGCCACTTTTTCACGGCGCCACTAAAAAGAGGAAAGGTATGCTATGACATCCCGCAAACGGGCCACTTTTTTTCGTGGCAGCCGCAGGCAGGAGGTGGCATGTGTCATCGCTGTGCTCCTCAAAATAAGAAAAGAAAGACGAACAAGAAAGTACTGGAAGCATCCAATAATCAGCCCAGCCATAGGCATATCATGGGTCAATTCTATACCCTACTTGAAAACTTAGAAGCCTACCCAGAGAAGTTACAAACTATTTTAGAATGACCTGTGCTTCTTTTGATGACCTGCTGACTGCAATTGGGCCTTCAGTTTCACGTCTGAACGCAAACAGGAGGAAGTGTTTACCAACAGAAGAAAGACTTGCAGTTATCTTAAGGTGAACATACGCGTTGCGCAAGAATGTTAATGAGAAAACTTGTGAGTAAATTAACCACATTTCATAAATTAAATGAGACATTGTATTTTTGCTTGTGTAAAGATGTAACTGTGAATTAAACTTTATAACACAGAAATACGTTCCACATATATTTCAGAAAATGGAATAATGTTTTGCTTTTCTGAACATGATGAAACTTACTGGCAAACATGTTGATATTACCAAAACATGCAAAACTGATGATCAAAAACCGTCACTGCTAGGAAAAACCCACCAACGTGCTACCAATACACCAGATATGTAAATGAATCAGTCAAACTGTTCAGCCTTGCTTGGAGTACCTGACATTGTGTCTGGCACTGGGGAGGACGCATTGATAACGTTACCTGGTACAAACTGTCGATTTCCGCGTTCTGAACGACTTTGTAGTGTGGTGTAACTTTTATTTTGGGAATGATCTTGTGTACGCATGTAAAAGAAGCAGGAGAGGAGTGTTGGTGGGACCTGAAGGAGATGGCAAGAGACAAATATTGGTGGAGAGAGTTCATTGAGGCCCTATGCATCCCGTGGGGTGCCACAGGAAATGATTGATTGATTGATTGATTGACGCATGTAACCCTGGGAAGGAAGACGGCCTTGGTTAAAAGGAAGAGGGCCTGTGGTAGACACATGACCTTGGGCAGGGAATGAACCGTCAACAATGCCAGTCCGTCCGCCAGTGCCACCGCAAAGTGGCCCGTGTGCGGACTGCCATTTGAATTAACAGCATCCATCATCGGTCACCAGCGGCGAACCACCGTGACGTGGCGGGTAAAATGGACCCGGGAACAATGTTTTTGCGGCTGCCACTAAATATTGGCTCGTGTGCGGGCTTCCACAGAAACACGTACGTTTTATTTCTCGCCTCGAAAAAGTGGCAGCCAGCGTCCACTGAAATGTGGCCCGTGTGGGGGGGACCTTATGCTAAGTCTTCGTCACAACACAAGAGAAATCAGAGAGAGAGAGAGAGACCGAGACCACAACAACTTCCACATTTTTCATCGATCCCACAGACACCCCCTTCCCATTCATACATCGCCAGTATGGGAAGGGTTAATTCTGCCAGTCACTCTCCCAGCGTGATATTCCGGTACTGCAGTGGACTAATATTGACTAAGGCAGATTCAGAAGCAGAGTCTTAACATTATATAAAATTAAAGATTTGTTTATGAAGGATTTAGAAGTAGTGTTTGGTGATAAGGATAATAATAATAATGATAATGATGATTATGATAATTATAATAATAATGATAATGATAATCATCATCATCATCATAGTAACTACCACATATCACATTGGTATGACTCTCAGTACCACACTTCACACTGCCACACAACTACACACTTCCACATCAGTCTTACCACACAACTACACACTGCCACATCAGTCTCACCACACAACTACACACCGCCACATCACAGCCTCACCACACAACTACACACCGCCACATCAGTCTCACCACACAACTACACACTGCCACACCACAGCCTTACCACACAACTACACACTGCCACATCACAGTCTCACCACACAACTACATATTGCCACACCTCACTACCTCGCCACACACCGTCACACCTCACACTACACACTGCTTTACTTACAGTACCACACTACACACTGCTTAACTCACACTACCACACTACACTCTGCTTAACTCTCATTTCCATACTGCACACTACCACACCACACACTGCTACACATCACACTGCTTTACCCACAGTGCCACACTACACACTGCTACACTACACACAACTTTACTCACACTGCCACACTACACACAGCTTTACTCACACTGCCACACTACACACTGCTACGCTACACACTGCCACACCACACCCTGCCACACTGCCCTACCTCACTTCACCACATTACACACAGCCACACATACCACATCTACTGCATTTCTTTAACAACAACAACAACAACTACAGTAATAATAATGATAATAATAATAATAATAATAATTGCTGTATTAACTGAAATAATAATCATGGAGGTAAATAATAATAATAACTAATAATAATAATGATGCTAAGAGTAATATACCATGAAAAAGCTCGTGATTTTTTTTTTTTTTTTGCCCGAAAATAGAAAAGTGACCCAGAACACTTCTTCGTTTTCTTTGGCAAAATAAATCACACAATCCCTTCAGCCCGAGAACGTCATTTTTTCCATCTATTTTTGCTGCTGTCAGACGATTTTTTTCAGCTTAGGAAACGCATCGAGGGGTTAATGAAGGCTAAGCTCAACCCCTCCAGCTCAACGCCTCCCCTGCAGTGAACAAAATCGTCTGGAGAGGCTTTGATATATGTACCCACTCTCCAGTCGCTCCCTAGCTGAAAGTAATCGCCTTTTGGTAGCAGGAATAAACCAGGTACTACTACATCCTGGGTAGAGGGAAGTGTAGTATTTCCTCCTCACGTAACGTGGAATAATTAGAATTTTTTACTTACCGTGGTCCGTGTGAGAAAGGTGTGCGAGATGGGTGTGCGTGTGTCCGTGCCGAGCGACTGTGTGACGCGGGATGGGGCAGGATCGCCGAGAAGCGAACTTTATATACCTGGCACTCCCCTGACCACGCCCCCTCCACCTCGGGCACCTTCGAGAGTTACATGATATTGCTAGATAGATCAATTCATCTAATATTTCCTCGAGAATGTGTTACTTTTTTTAATAGTCAGTGATGTCTGAATCGTTTTCAAACGTGTATGTTGATAACTGATTATATTACCCAGAAATTTTGTAGGTGATTACAAAAATGCTTAATGCGTTATTAATGGCAGCGCAATTCAAGGTTTAGTTATGAGATACCACTATATGGAAAATTTTACTTAGTGTTTTCAGATGGTTAAAGAATGTAATAAATTAGGCAGTGACGTCTGTTCAGTTTTTAAGAATGTAAACTGGGGATGAGTCTATAATGTAGCCAGAAAGTTTGAAGGAGATCGGAAAAATTTTTAGTGAGATTGTGAAGGCAACTGCGCTAAACCCCGCCCAACTCCACCCCCGCGGACGGAGGTGGGCGTGGTCGGGGCTGTCAGTGTGGCCCAGGCAGTGGTGGGTGGATGTTGCAGCGCCTCCGCCCTCCCGCTGGTGACTTCACTTGACGCTGGCCACTTCCATTGATCTTTGACGTCACGATGGCACTCCCAGATGGGGGGAATTTTCTGGTGGGTGATGATGTGTTTGTGTTTCTCCGCTTGTCTGTGTGTGTGTGTGTGTGTGTGTGTGTGTGCAAACAGTCCACATGTGTGCTTGTCTAGCTGTGTGTGTCTGTGTATGTATGGCGTGTGCAAATTAATTCCTACAGTGATTGGCCCTTGAGAATCTTTATGAATTAATAGGCTTACTCTTTTCCCTAATTGCACACCGCCACCATCCCACCGTAAAATGACTCTTTATATGTTAATGAACTTGGCAGGGCGGGAGGGCAGGCTTTAAGTACTGAGAGAGAGGCTTGTTTTAAGTGACTTATCCCGTAACACCTCCTCGTTAGCGATTTGACTCGTTACGTCCTCTCTCTCTCTCCTAAATGACTGGCTATTCCGTAACACCTCTTCCTTAGAGATTTATTTTACTTATTGAACCTCAGTGTCCTCTTATATAGCTGGTCGTCTCCCCTGCCCGGTTATACAAACATTCCTCGTCTCGCATCTTAACTCTCGAAAGGAGGGGGGTGGACCGCTAGAGAGGGGAAGTTTCAGCCTGCAGTCCACTGGGCTCATATTTGAGATGAACTTCCTCCTCCTCCTCCTCCTCCTCCTCCTCCTCCTACTACTACTACTACTACTACTACTACTACTACTACTACCACAGCTAGCAGCACTACCGCCATTACTATTACTGCAAGCAGTATTACAGCAATAAGAACTACTACTACTGTCAACAACAACTACTACTACTACTACTACTACTACTACTACTACCACCACCACCACCACCACAACAACAACAGTACTACTACTACTACTACATATCCCTCCTAAGCTGAATAAAATCATCTTGTAATAATTGACGAATGAAAATCGCGTCACCAGATTGAAGGGGTTGATCACTTTGGCCAGAGAGAGAGAGAGAGAGAGAGAGAAACTTACCGAACTGAGGGAGTAGATAATTACTTTCCCTAACTATACTCCTTTCACCTTAACTTGGCCCAGATTTTGGTCCTTTCGCAGCTTATTTCATGTAGCTCAGTGGCAGAAAAAGACAGTACTACGGCTCTACATCCTTTCCATAGCACTTCTTCGTGACTAGCACCATATAATAATTTCACCTTAACTTGGCCCAGATTTTCGTCCTTTTGCAGCTTATTTCACGTAGCTCAGTGGCAGAAAAAGACAGTACTACGGCTCTACATCCATAGCACTTCTTCGTGACTAGCAAGCTTATTTCACGTAGCTCAGTGGCAGAAAAAAAGACAGTACTACGGCTCTACATCCTTTCCATAGCACTTCTTCGTGATTAGCAAGTTACTGTAGTGTCATTCTTTCATAGCATTATTTCACGTAGCTCAGTGGCAGGAAAAGACAGTACTACGGCTCTACATCCTTTCCATAGCACTTCTTCGTGACTAGTGTGAATTTCTTGGTACAGCTCAGTGTTCAGGGTGGAATGATGGCAATATTTTCGCCAGGTTAAAGTGAACAGGGTATACGATCTCAACTAAAGTCTTGAGGTAAACTAAATCGTCTTGAAGGTAAACTAAATCGTCTTGGAGGTAAACCAAATCGTCTTAAGGTAAACTAAATCGTCTTAAGGTAAACTAAATCGTCTTGAAGGTAAACTAAATCATCTTGAGGTAAACCGAATCGTCTTAAGGTAAACTAAATCGTCTGGAGGTAAACCAAATCGTCTTGAAGGTAAACAAAATCGTCTTGGAGGTAAACCAAATCGTCCTCTAAAACTAAAGTCTTCTGAGATTGTTTTAAAGCAAGAAAGAAGGAACCTAAGGCCAGAAGACAAACTAAATCCATCTTAAGGAACTAGTAAGATGAGGGAAATCGTCTTAGGATCTGAAATAAGAAGTGAGTCGTAAATTCAACTCCCTTGGTGTTCAGTAAAATATAAATATTTAATAATAGACGAAAAACTTGACTCACTTAGGTACTTCGGGAATTATTTTCTGTTTTATATTCTGGTAAATGGTGAAGAAAATGAACGAAATCTGCCCTCAGTCGTTGAAAGGTTAAATACTTCACATACATGCACTCACGCACGCACGCACCTACCCACGCACACGAACACACACACACACACACACACACACACACACACACACATGGCGAGCAGAACCTGACACCCCCCTCTCGCTTCGTGCGCACAGGTGTAACGAAGCAGTACTACAGGTGATGTGATGAGCGTAAGGAAGCGTGGACAGGTGTGAATCTATACTCCTTTCTCCTCAACTTGGCCCAGATTTTCGTCCTGTTGCAGATTTTTTCACGTAGTTCAGTGGCAGAAAAAGACAATGCTACGACTCTACATCCTTTCCGTTGCACTTCTTCGTGACTAGCATCATATTCTAGTGTTACTCTATTATTGTAACTCAGCATTCAAGGAGGGAGGTCAGTTTTAGGCCAGGTTGGAGTGAAAAGCGTATAGAATTATGTAGGATTAAAAAGGCGTGTTTCTAGTGGCTTTGAAGATTCGTGACGCCTTTCAATTAGTGATTTATTTTGCTTTTTGTGTCTTCTGTCGGTTTATATTTTAGTGAAGCAGTTATGACGAGAAATACCAGAGAGAGAGAGAGAGAGAGAGAGAATGTTAGGCGAGAAGTATGAGAAGTTCAGAGTAAATTGCTAAGTAAAATTTGCTACGAATATAGTGTTAAAAAAAAATAATACACAGAATAAATCGGTAAGGAAAAGGTGTCACGTACTCTCCAGATCCACGTAGAATATCGAGTGAAATGGCGAGGGACAGGGCGACATGGAGGCGATTTGTTTGTGGCCACCCCCAAAGGGATTAAGGCGTCTGGCAAGATAGATAGATAGATTTTAATTGACGTTGAAGGCTCGCAACATCCCTTTGTGGTCGATTTATTCTGGATGTTGCTATTACACACTTTCTTCTTTATTGTTCTTGTGTGTGTGTGTGTGTGTGTGTGTGTGTGTGTGTGTGTGTGTGTGTGTGTGTGTGTGTGTGTTTTAATACCGACATCCGTTGCATAATAACACACAAAATAATTCGGAAGTGTAAAGTACAGAATAAGTCGCTAAGGAAAAGGTGTTTGGAAATCTGAAGCCTACATCCCTGAAGTCAGAGAGAGAGAGAGAGAGAGAGGGAGGGAGGGGGGGAGAATCTTATAAAACGGGGATTTATAGGGAAATTTTGTAATCCGGGTGAAGGATTTAACTATTCGAAAAGAATTTTAATCCAGTAATCCGTGTATAAATAAGACATAATCCATCAGTAAATAAGAGGTTAATAATCCATCCATAAATAAGGACTTGAAGTGGTAGTGTATGAAGAGGTGAATAGGGGGAGGTGAGTTGATTTGTCTGCGTAAATAGATAGATAGGTACGTAGGTAAATAGATACTTGATTGGCCAAGTTTTGAGGTACATTGCTTGCTTAAAAATATGTTTACAGTAAAATGGTGTAAATTTTAAGATAGAACACAGTTTAAAATAGGTATTCGTTTTTTTTTTTTTGTTTTTTTTTTAGCTAATAAGGAAAAATGCAAAGAACTTAATGTACAGTCAGTAGGTAGGGAGAATGTGATAAAACTCTACGGTCATGTCCAGCCACGTTTCACTTACTTTCTCTTCTGATTTACTTGCTCGGAGCTACACACACCTGAATGGTACTCGTATTATCTACCTCACACACCTGCCTCACGTACTTAAACACCTGCCCTACATACGGTACTTGTCTCGGTCTGATACCTGTCCCACAGTTACGCACCTGCCCCCACACAGTCACACACCTACCTCTTAAACCTGCCCCTCACGTCAGTCTCACACACCCGCCCCACACACCTGCCCTCACACACCTGCCCCCACACACCTGCTCCACACACCTTCCCCACACCTGCCCCCACACACCTGCCCCCACACACCTGCCCCCACACACCTGCCCCACACACACCTGCCCCACACACCTGCCCCACACACACCTGCCCCACACACACCTGCCCCACACACTCCTGCTCCACACACCTGCCCCACACACACCTGCCCCACACACCTGCCCCACACCTGCCCCACACACCTGCCCCACACACCTGCCTCACATCTCGGTATAATTCATCTCAGAGGTTTGTCTCTGTCTCTTGTTGTAATTCATTCTTTAAGACGCACAATTACTCCTCTCTCTCTCTCTCTCTCTCTCTCTCTCTCTCTCTCTCTCTCTCTCTCTCTCTCTCTCTCTCTCTCTCTCTCTCTCTCTCTAAATCTCTAAATCTCTAAATCTAAATCTAACGATACCTGTATCTATCAATCTATCCGTCAGTGTCTATCAGTTTATCTATCTATATATCTTTTTTATCTATCTAATTCCCATAAAGTTTGCAAGGCTTGTATATTAAGCTTTTCATCTGAAGTTGTGTGTGTGTGTGTCCCCCCCCCTCTCTCTCTCTCTCTCTCTCTCTCTCTCTCTCTCTCTCTCTCTCTCTCTCTCACAATGATCCCACCACCATTGTCCCTCTTCCTTGTAACTTTGTCCACAGCATTCAGTATGGACGGTTCGCGCGCTTTCTGTAAGAGTTCCCCAGCGGGACTGTACTGTACTTAGAGTTTGTAGGCCTTTGTAATGCTCCCTGGTGCTTTGTAATGCTTTGTACTATATTTTGTAACACTTGGTTAGTTTCGTGTTTCGTGTTTAGTTAGTTTCGAGTCGTTTCGTTAGTTTCCGTGCCCTTTTGTACTGTCTTCTGTAATGTTTCGCCATGTGTGTGTTTTTGTAATGTATGTAGTGTAATTTTGTAGTATGTGGGATTTTGTAATATTTTGTAGTTTCGTAATATTGTGTACAGTTTCGTAATGTTTCGTAGGCCTATGTGTTTGTAGTATTTCGTTATTCATCGATTTTTGTGATGCTTTTATACACACACACACACACACACATTGCCAGAGGCCTGACTCCCGCAAGGGGTGGCCACAAACAGATCGCCTCCATATCGCCCCGTCCCCCGCCATTTCACTGCCCTCTCCTCAGCTCACACACCCCTCTCTCTCATGTACCTCTCCACTCCATCCCTCCATCTCATCCTCGGCCTCCCCCTCCCTCCATCTCATCCTCGGCCACCCCCTCCCTTTCCCCCTCCTTCCGTCTCATCCTCGGCCACTCCCTCCCTTTCCCCCTCCCTCTCACTCACATACAACTCTCCTCGTTAGTCTCTCGCTCTCCATCCTCGTAATGTTGTGTTGTGTTTCGTAATTTTTCGTGAGGCTTTGCTAGATAGTGAAATTTTGTAATATATAGTACCTATTCGTAATGGTCTTCAGTTTCGTAATAAGTAGAAGATTTGTAATGGTCCCTCTTCGTATTTCTTTCGTGTTTTGTTTCGTTTTCGTGGGCTTTCGTGGTGTTTGGTACTGTTTTTTAATATTCAGTTCAGTTTCGTAATGTTTCATGAGGCTTCGGTGCTTCCCCAGTCATTTCTTTTCGTTCTGTTGAGTTCCTTTATATTTCGTTCGTTCGTAAGATTTAGTACATTATTGTGGGTTTGCGTGATGTTGAGTACTGTTCCATATTATTTAGTTCAATGCCGTAATGTCTGGTGAGGCTTCAGTGCTTCGTCAGTAGTTTCTTTTGTTCGTTGTGTGGAGTTGCATTATATTTCGTTCGTTCGTAAGATTTAGTTCAATTTCGTGATCATTTGTGGATTTTTTTCAATGGCTCTTTATTGTCTAGTTTTTTTCGTTTTTTCGTTTTCGTAATATTTCGTTCAGTTTCGTAATTTTTCGTGGTTTCAGTTCGTTTGGATTATTTTTCGTTCTTTTTCGTCATAGTTAGTTCAGTTTCGTTATATGTAAGGTGTCGTAATGTTTCGTTCAGTTTCGAAATATTCTGTGAGGTTTCAATAGTTCGTCTGTAGTTTTTTTCGTTCTGTTTGTTGGGTTTCGTTATATTTAGTTCGGTTGCGTAATGTTTCGTTCAGTTTCGTATTATTTCGTTCTGTTTCGTAATATTTCGTTCTGTTTCGTAATATTCTGTGAGGTATTCATTAGTTCGTCTGCACTTTTTTTCGTTCTTTCTGACTTTTCGTAATGTTTAGTGCTGTTTCGTAATGTTCTTCTGTATTTCGGTATGTTTCGTAATTATTCGTGTTTCGTAGTGTTTCGTAGTTTCGTAATCTTTAGTGTTTCGTAGTGTTTAGTAGTTTCGTAATCTTTAGTGTTTCGTAGTGTTTAGTTCTGTTTCGTGATGTTCGTGTGTTTCGTAGTGTTTAGTAGTTTCGTAATATTCTTAAGTGTGTCGTAATGTATAGTATAGTTTCGTAATATTCGTGTTTCGTAATGTTCAGTACTGTTTCGTAATGTCTTTCTTCTTTCCCTGAGATTTCGTCATGTTTAGCACAGTTTCGTGAATATTTGGGACTGTTTAGTAATGTTTCGTGGCGTTTCAGTGCTTCGTCCGTGTATCCGTGAAGTTCGTCATGTATCGCCGTGGATTCGAGGCCGTTAATTCGTTTCGTATTATCCGTAACGAATAAATGAATGAAATGACCTGTAATAGGGTTATTGAAGGGTTATTGATGTTATTTATTTGAGCGTATTGCCTACAGGGATGAAATGAGGGATTATGGAGATACGATTTAGGACGTGTAGATAGATAGATGGATAGATAGATAGATACATACTTTAATTCATACATACACACATTCCTAGATAGATAATTAGTTGGGTAGAGTT
>NC_137032.1:35143213-35145713 GCF_032717465.1 Coenobita brevimanus | reverse complement strand
TTGATGTACTGTGTGTGTGTGTGTGTGTGTGTGTGTGTGTGTGTGTGTGTGTGTTTGTGTTAGTGTATGTCTCTTAAAGTACTGTGTATGTGTGTGTGTGTGTGTGTGTGTGTGTGTGTGTTTTATGTATGTATGTATGTGTTCGTGTGTGTTTCTTAATGTACTGTGTGTGTGTGTGTGTATGTATGTATGTATGTATTTATGTATGTATGTATGTGTTCGTGTGTGTTTCTTAATGTACTGTGTGTGTGTGTGTGTGTGTGTGTGTGTGTGTGTGTGTGTGTGTGTGTGTGTGTGTGTGTGACTAAACTTAATAAAGACAAAGACTTAACATTCTTTGCTCTCTCTCCTCCCCCCTCCCCTCTCTCCCTCTCTCTCTCTCTCTCTTTTAGATAATGCTCTGCGATTTGAGATGAATAATTTGTCGCTGTCAGAAAGAATTTAGTTTAAAAAATAGAAAGAAAAAATATATATGGCGGGGGCTGAGAGAGAGAGAGTGTATAGAGCCCTTCCATAAGAGGGATAGATAGATAAATAGAGGTGCCGGATAGATAGATAGATAGATAGAGTGCGTGGATAAATAGATAGATGGAGGTTGAAGGTTAATTGCGTGCACACATGCATACACATTGCCTACATACACACATACATACATACTATCTAGACATACATACATATATACGTGTACATGAATACTTACATACATACATACGTACATGGCTAGCGTAACGGGACATTTTTAGGTCCTGTGAGAAGGCTGCTGTGGGTGGTTTCCTGATAGATAGATAGATAGTAAGATAGATAGGTAGGTAGGTATAGATATATTTGTAGGTATTGATAGGGAGAGAGATTGATAGATATGTAGGTATAGATAGATAGACATATGTAAGTATAGATAGATAGATTGATAGATAAATATGTAGATGTAGATAGAATGATTGATAGATAGACATGCAGGTATAGATACACACACACACACACACACACACACACACACACACACACACACCAAAACCCTCATGCCAACAAACATAAAATAAATCAAACATTCGTAGGAGTTAAGGTAGTACGAGTCATTCATTATTACACACTAATTTACCTTGACCCTCGCCTGTGTAACTAATTGATTGAAGCTTACCTGAGTTTTACCTTGTGTCTGATTGAGAAGGGTGGGGGTAGGGATGGGAAGGCAGGGGAGGGTGGGGAAGGGGAAGGAAGGAGAGGGTAGGGAAGGGAAGGGAAGGGGAGAGGAGAGGGGAGGGAAGAGAAGGGAAGGGATAGGAAGGGAAGGGGAGAGGAGAGGGGAGGGAAGGGAAGGGAAGGAGAGGGGAGGGAATAGGGAGGGAGTTGAGGGACGTTTGTATAACCGGGCAGTGGAGCCGCCTGGTTATATCAATGCCACCACGTGAAGGCGCCCCTCTCCACGACTGAAGTGAGGTATAGGGAGTGGAATATGAGTACGATTTGAAGTGAATTGTGAGGCGTGAGGTGAGAGAGAGAGAGAGAAGAAAGAGAGAAGACAGAGAGAGAGAAGAAAGAGAGAAGACAGAGAGATAGAAGAAAGACAGGGAGAGAGAGAGAGAGACAGACAGACAGAGAGAGAGACAGACAGAGAGAGAGACAGAGAGAGAGAGAAAGGAGACAGGCAGAGAGACAATGCAATGTTTTATGAATCATCACCTAGAGACCGGGAGCGTGATTACTGCTGTCTCTCTCATTGTACTAGACAGATGTGGAGCGCGTTGCATCCTCATTTTAACACCTCTTCCCCCCCCCCCTCCTCCTGCCCAAACACATTTCAATTGCGTATTCATCCTCCTTGTTTTTTTAATCCTTGGGTGTACTTGGTGTTCCCTATGTGTGTGTGTGTGTGTGTGTGTGTGTGTGTGTGTGTGTGTGTGTGTGTGTGTTTAAAACAAAGGGATTCTTTGTTTTTGCAGGTTACACACACACACACACACACACACACACACACACACACACACAGGGGACAAAAAATTAGGGACTTGGAAGGAAGGATGAGTGTTGATCAGGGGGAAGATGAATATGTATGGACTAAGCGAGGCGTGGGTTTTTGACGCTAGGGATCGAGAAGAAAAGGGTTGTAGTTGAAGGGATGGTGTGTTTAAGGTCTGTTTATGTGAGATGAGATGCTTTAGTGAGAATTGACGCTATGAGAAAGAGTCGTGGAGTAGTAGTAGTAGTAGTAGTGGTAGTAGTGGTAGTAGTAGTAGTAGTAGTAGTAGTGGTAGTAGTAGTAGTAGTAGTAGTAGTAGTAGTAGTAGTGGTAGTAGTAGTAGTGGTAGTAACGCATTTAAGATCCTGTGACTGTCAGCTGAATAAAATCGTCTGGGGTTTGGCTGGTAGAGTGCTAGAGTTATCCTGGGCATGAGAGGGTGGGTGGTACAGTACTAAATATGTACTGCTATGACTCACTCTCAGCTTAATAAAATCGTCTGAATCATCTGGCCTCAGCTGGAATAGAGTACTAGACTTGCCC
>NC_137032.1:35133213-35138213 GCF_032717465.1 Coenobita brevimanus | reverse complement strand
GAGGGGGTGGCCGAGGATGAGGTGGAGGGAGGGGTGGAGAGGTGGATAACTGAGGGGGGAGGGGGGAGTTGGAGGGAGGGTAGCCTGATGAAGAGGGCAGAATGACTTACTGGTTATAGATAGATAGATAAACAGATAGATAGAGTGTTACATACATACATACATACACAGAAAGATACATACATACACAGATAGTTACACACACATAAACGTACATGAATACACAGATATCTACATACAGGCATAGAGATAGATACATACACAGATACATACATACATACATAGAAAGATAGATAGATAGATAGATAGACTCAGTTTTTTTATCTATCATTAATTTTTTTTTTTTTTTCAGGCTTCAAATTTCTCCAAAATTAATCCAGCGTCTTAAGGACCCCATAGGTAAGTAAAAATTACCTTTATTAACTTTATTATATTTATTTTCGTTATTTTTTGTTCATTTATTTATAGGTTATGTGTGTGTGTGTGTGTGTGTGTGTGTGTGTGTGTGTGTGTGTGTGTGTGTGTGTGTGTGTGTGTGTGTGTGTGACCTTCTGACCTTATTGCAGTCTGGTTATATGAATCCTTCTTGCTATTTATCCAGCACTGTGACCCCTCTCTCTCTCTCTCTCTCTCTCTCTCTCTCTCTCTCTCTCTCTCTCTCTCTCTCTCTCTCTCTCTCTCTCTCTCTCTCTCTCTCTCTCTCTCTCTCTCTCTCTCGTAGTGAAGGAAGTGTCATTCATTGTGTTCTGTATGAAGCAACCACAACAAGTTCGATTTTTGGCCTGGTGAATGATATTATTATTCATCCATGCCACCTGTGCAACATGACTATATGAATGAATGGATAAATGAAAGAATGATGGATGGATGAATGAATGAATGAATGGATGGATGAATGAAAGAATGATGGATGGATGGATGGATAAATGAATGGATGAATGAAAGAATGATGGATGGATGGATGAATGAATGAATGGATGAATGGAAGAATGATGGATGGATGAATGAATGGATGAATGAATGAATGGATGGATGAATGAAAGAACGATGGATGAATGGATGAATGAATGGATGGATGAATGAAAGAATGATGGATGGATGGATGGATGAATGAAAGAACGATGCATGGATGAATGAATGAATGGATGGATAAATGAATGAATTAATTAATGAATGGATGGATGAATGAATGAATGAAGTAGGTGTGCAATTTCTTCCTGTGCAATATGTATACAGAAATCTTTGAAATCCTTGTGCTCACAGTCCCCTGTTTCTGATCCTTTTTATATTGGAGAAGGGGCTGACCCCTCCAAGAACCACTAGGGGGGCGGGGGGGTTCACGCTCCCTAAATATCGCATTGAGGTGAGAATCCATTGCATAACATGTACTATCAAAGCAGTGTATGGCGTCTACACTATATCAAAGCAATGTATGGCTTCCCTTCACTATATCAAAGCAGTGTATGGCTTCCCTTCACTATATCAAAGCATTATATGGCATCTCGTCACTATATCAAAAGACTAGCTTCTGAAAAACTGTGGTTAGAAAATTGAACTTAGTGGAAGACGAGAGTAACCACAGGAACTCACCTGGTAAGTGTTTAAAGAGGAACTCACCTGGGAAGTGTTTATTAAAGTCTTCCTTGTATTCCTGACGATTTCTAGTTTCGGAAGGGGGCCGACCCACCAAGAGTTGTTAAAGGGGGTGGATCACTCTCCCCAAATACCGCATTACGGATGAAAGTCTATAGCACAACGTGAACTAAGATCTCAAAGCCATATCTATCCTTGTTTAATTATTTCTGAGATTTTTTTTTATTTGGTCAGGGGGCCTGACCCCCCCAAAAATCATGGTTGCAAAATTGTATGTAGTGGAGAAGCTTGCCATGAACCAGCCGAAAAAAAAATGGGGACTTTCATTTTAGATCCATATAGTCTAGGCGTTAAGGCGCACACACACACACACACACACACACACACACACAGCCTGAGTGGTACAGAGCACGTTGCCGAAAATATGAAAGCAGCGTAATAATGATAATAATAATAATAATAATAATAATAATGTTTTAATACCGTATTATTATAAATTATTATTATTATTATTGTTGTTATTGTTTTCTTTGTTATTTTGACTACTAATGCTACAAAGGGATGTAATTTGAAAAGACCTCTTGCTCTCAGTGGAATAAGAGAGACAGAGACAGACAGACAGACAGAGATTGGGAATGGAATAAGAATAGCAGAAAGGGGGGTAAGAGAGACAGACAGACAGACAGAGACAGTGAACAAGGACGATGAGAAGAACTTAGGAAAAATAGAATACGAAAACGGAAATAAGGAAAGAAAACGGGGCAGGGGGATGGGGGGGATACTCGCTTAGATAATCAGTTTCCCGGAATGTGTTATGTTAGCACCACTGGGCCAAAATTTCTCCCTCCCTCGCACACACAAACACCCTGTTGTCACCCTGGATAGATAGATAGATAGATGGATAGATAGATAGATTGATTGATTGATAGATGGATAGATAGGTAGACAGATGGATGGATAGTTGTCACCTTGGATAGATAGATAGAAATAGATTGATAGATTGATGGATAGATAGGTAGACAGATGGATGGATAGTTGTCACCTTGGATAGATAGATAGATAGACACATAGATTGATTGATAGATTGATGGATAGATAGAAAAATAGATAGATAGATGGAGAGTTGTCACCTTGGATAGATAGCTAGATAGATAGATAGATGGATAGAAAATAGATAGATGGATAGACAGATAGATGGATAGATAGATAGATAGATACCGTACACAGATAGATAAATTGGACCTTTTGCAGCTAATTTCCCGTAGCTCAGTGGCAGAAAAAGACGATACTATAGCACTACATTCTTTCCACTGGCACTTCTTCGTGACTAGCATCGTATTTAAACGTTATTCTGTTCTAACATCGTAGCATTCAACCATCATCATCGTCATCATCATCACCACCACCACCACCACCAATGTCATCATCACCACCACCACCACCACCACCAATATCATCATCATCACTACCACCACCACCACCACAACCACCACCACCACCACCCAAAAAAATAAAACGATCAGATACATTATAAAACCGTGCCCTCATTCTCACTCCCCATCTTAACTTTTTCCAAAATGCAATATACCTAAAAATGTTTTGCTTTTATGCGTGATAGTCAAGTTGGAGTTTTATTTGTATTAACCCTTTCAACCCGTGGATGTGTTTTTGCGAGGCCCTGGCCGTCTGTCACTCAGTAATGAATTTCGGATGTGATGTGTTTCCCGTAGTGACTTGTGTGATGCCGTACTTACAACACACCCGACAGCACACAACACCATACCGCCTCGCAGCGCCACACCATTAAACGCCACACTGCATCACACACCATGCCAATTACCACTCTTTCACACCACACTACATCACACACCATGCCTCCGTGTCTCGTCATGGGACACACATTACCATACCACCCTTTCACACCACACCACATCATACCAGCCTATCCTCTCACACCACACCACACCACATCATACCACACCACACCACATCACACCACACCATACCATCCTATCCTCTCACACCACACCACACCACATCATACCACACCACACCACACCACACCACACCACCCTCTCACATCACACCATACCTTACCACCCTTTCACACGACACCACAGAACACCAGACCACCCTGTTACAACACCACACACCACACCACCGTCTGACACTACACCACACCACACACATACCACACCATTTCTCACCATACCACACAAAATACCATACCACCTTCTCACACCACATCACACACATACCACCATTTTTCTCCATACCACCATCTCACACCACACCATACAACACCACACACACGGTACCACCCTCCCACACCACACCACACATCACACCACCCTCACACCAAACACCATATCATAATACACACACCACCACACACCACACCACACCACACCACACCACCCTATGAATTCTTTTCCTTATTCTTAGTATCTCCAGACGATTTTATCCAGCTTAGGAGAGAGAGAGAGAGAGAGAGAGGGGGAGGGGTGGAGGAAAGAAAAGAACAAGGAGAGGGAAGAGACGGAGAGAGGGAAGGGAGCGAGAGGTAGGAAGAGGAGGGAGGAAGGGAGGGAAAAAGAAGAGGAGAGGAAAGAAGAAGAAGGGAGATAGGGAGACGGAAGGGAGGAGAGGAATGGGAGGAATATAGGAGAAGGGAGTGGAGGGGAGGGGAGAGGAGGTGGAAGAGGAGGGTGGAAATGAGGAGGAAGTGGAGGGGGAGAGAGACGGAGGGAAGAGAAGGGAGAGTGGAGGGGGAAAAGGGGAGAGGGGAAGGGAGGGGAAAGATAGGAAGGGAAGGCGGAAGGGAGGGAGAGAGGTAGGAAGGAAAAGGAGTGGAGGAAATGGAGGGAGAGAGGAGGGAAGGATGCAGAGAGGAAGGGAGGTAAGGAGGAGGGAGAGAAGAGAAGGCGGGGGATGGGAGGGAGAGAGGGAGGAAGGAGGGAAGAGAAAGGGGGAGAGGGGAGGGAGGCAGGGAGAGGAGAGGGAGGAAGGATAGGAGTAGGGAGGGAGGCAAGTGGAAGGGAGGGGAGGGGGAATGGTAAGAAGGGAGGGAGGGAGGGAGGAGAGAGGAGGGAATGAGAAAAGGGAGAAGGGAAGGGAAGGGAGGGGAGAAGAAAGGAGAGAGGAAGGGGAAAGAGAGAAGAGGAGGGAAGAATGAAAAAGCAATGAAGGGAGGAGGAGGAGGAGGAGGATGGGAGGGGAGGAGGAGGGGAGGGAACAGGAGAGAAAGAGGGGGAAGAGGAGAGAGGAGGAAGTGTAAGAGGAGGTGTAGGAGGTGAAAACAGGGAGTGTAGGGCCAGGCTTCACATCCATCTGTGCTGTCAACATACACGGATACCTCTCTCTCTCTCTCTCTCTCTCTCTCTCTCTCTCTCTCTCTCTCTCTCTCT
>NC_137032.1:35108213-35118213 GCF_032717465.1 Coenobita brevimanus | reverse complement strand
CGTCGCTCGTGTCTTCCTCAGTCTCGTCTGTGATCTCGTTCTCGCCGCCACGTTTTCCCCGGGCGATCCAGAATGGGTGCTTGTCTGTTTCCTTCTTCCCGCGTGCCACCCAGAACTTTCTGCCGCCGCCTTCCTTCTTCCCCCTTGAGACCCAAAATGGCGGTGCTCCATCCTCTTTCTTGCCCCTAGAGATCCAAAATGGCGGTGCCCCATCCTCTTTCTTGCCCCTGGAGACCCAAAATGGCGGTGCTCCATCCTCTTTCTTGCCTCGGCTGATCCAGTATGGGGTGGTCACGGTCGTCACCTCATCCTTCTTCCCCCTGGCGATCCAAAATGGCGCCTCAGCACTGGCCATCTCCTTGTCCTTCTTACCCCTGGAGATCCAAAATGGCGCATTGGGGCTTGTGTCTTCGTCCTTCTTCCCCCGTGAGATCCAAAATGGTGCATCGAGACTGGGCACCTCATCTTTCTTTCCTCTGGCAATCCAAAATGGTGCACTGGGACTTGCAGCTTCATCCTTCTTTCCCCGAGCAATCCAGAAAGGTGCGGTACCACTCTCGCTGTCGGCTTTCTTTCCACGGGCAATCCAGAATGTCTCGTCCCCTGACTTCCTGCCCCTCACGGCCCAGAGTGGGGAGTTGGTGGGTGGGATGGAGGCCGCAAGAGATCTCTTCCCTCGACTTATCCAGAAGGGTCCCTCATCCTGCCTTTTCCCCCGGGCCACCCAAAAGGGGCCCCGGCTGTCCCTCTTACCCCACAGGCTCTGGTTTGATTCCCAGCCGGAGCGTGATGGTGAGGGCCGAGACAGAGAGGGACGAGGGGATGTGCCCTGGCGTGCGCGGGGTGCGGCGGCCCAACTTCGTGGTAAGGTGGCACCCCACATACCCTGGTTGGAACCCCAGTAGAATGGCAGGTAGTCCACCAGGTCCTTCTTGCCCCGGCTGACCCAGAAAGTCGTGCCCAGAGCCTCACCGTCATCTCCCAGACCCACCGCCACCCCATCATCCCCCTCATGGCGACGCAAGGCCTGGTGGTCGTCTACAGGGGCCCATGGCATCTGTAGGCCCTCTTCGGCGGATCTGGCGTGGCGCGCACCCGTCTCTGGTCGCTTCCCTCGTGCCGCCCAGAACGATGCGTCACTACGAGAATGTGAGTTGATGTCAGGGGCGCGAACACCCCTCAGGGACGCCGCCCCTTCCCCTGGCCCCAGCTTCATATCCACTGTGGATAGCTGGGATGGGTCGTCCTGTAGCCGTTTCTCCTCCTGCCAAAAAGAGGTATAAGTGAACTGGTGCCCTAAATCAAGAGTAGTGCCGTGTAAGGACGGATAGGAAGACAGCCTCGCAACCTTGTATGCCCTATGGTGACCCAGGGACAATTATACTCATGTAGTGTCCATTTCCTCCTCGCACTCTGTACCAAACACACCAGAGTATTCAAACACCATCACCATTCCACTCTACATCTCTCACAGGGCCGTTAAACACACTCTACTCGTGATCTGTCTGGCTGGCTTTACTACTTTGCCTTGATGTCTTGTGTTATTATTCTGGGAAGCTTCAGACGACTTTATTTACCTTACCATAGACTTTTCAGACTGGAAGGGTTGGATGCAGTCTTAATTAAGCCTTACCACTAGAGGCTTCGTAAGTCGAGGAAAATTCGTTACACGAGCAAAATTCGTTACCTGATTCAAATAATTAAGCATATTAACGACATAACTGATTTGAAATAGAGTAAACGATTCTGTGATTCTTTTTGACTGGTTTAAATCACGTGGAATATTATATTAATCCCCAAAATCAGTCATTGCAATCCCCTAACTCGTGTGATTTATATATATATGCTTGGTTTAATGTACGTGGAAGGTCTGTTTGTGTTTGAGGTTGGGTTGTGCAAGACATAAAAATTAATTTGTCTGGTTTAATACACATACAATTTGTGATCATTCTCTCTCTCTCTCTCTCTCTCTCTCTCTCTCTCTCTCTCTCTCTCTCTCTCTCTCTCTCTCTAGCCAGACACCATAATTCCGTAAAGCGGGTGGCCACATACAGATCGCCTCCACGTCGTCCTGTCCTCTACCATTCGGCTGCCTTCCCTCCAACCCACACACCCGCAAGAGTTATCAAAGATTCTGTTGGCTTAGAAAAAACATAGGAATGAGTTGTACCGCCTGTGTGTGTGTGTGTGTGTGTGTGTGTGTGTGTGTGTGAGTGTGTGTGATGCTTGTGTGTACGTTTCTTGCTACCTGGGGACTTACGTTAACCTTGTGTAGGAAATTGAGTTAGGTGTGTGTGTGTGTGTGTGTGTGTGTGTGTGTGTGTGTGTGTGTGTGTGTGTGTGTGTGTGTGTGTGTGCATTCCCTGTACGCTGATGCCTGTGTGTACGTTTGGTGCTACCTGTGGGCTTACGTTAACCTTGTGCAGGAAATTGAGTTACTTGTGTGTGTTTGTGTGTGTGTGTGTGTGTGTGTGTGTGAGAGAGAGAGGGGGGGGAGCTTGAGGTAGTGTGTGTGGTGGTGGGGGATGTCCGTGTGTGTGTGTGAGAGAGAGAGAGAGAGGGGGGGGAGCTTGAGGTAGTGTGTGTGGTGGTGGGGGGGTGTCCGTGTCCGTGTGTGTGTGTGTGTGTGTGTGTGTGTGTGTAGGTTAATTAGTGTACACATGCATTACCTGTGTATGATGGGCGTGTGCGGCAGCGAGCCAAAGGAGTACACACAGCCTTGCCTGAACACCCATCACGCCGACCCGTCTGTAAGGATAAGCACGTTAGTATACACACACACACACACACACACGGACACAAACCCCCCTGTCACTCACACTACCCCAAGCTCTCTCTCTCTCTCTCTCTCACACACACACACACACACACACACACACACACACACACACACACACACACACGGACAAACCCCCCTGTCACTCACATTACCCCAAGCGCTCTCTCTCTCTCTCTCTCTCTCTCTCTCTCTCACACACACACACACACACACACACACACACACACACACACACACACACACACACACACTTTCCCTTCCTGAAATGCAAAAATTTATCTTAATATACACAAACGACAAAAACAACACAGATTATGAGAACACATGAACTGAGATGAGGTGAAGTGAGGTGAGGTGAGGTGAAGTGACGTGAGGTGAGATGAGGTGAGGTGAAGTGAGGTGAGGTGAAGTGACGTGAGGTGAGATGAGGTGAGGTGAAGTGAGGTGAGGTGAAGTGAAGTGAGGTGAGGTGAAGTGAGGTGAGGTGAGGTGAAGTGAGGTGAGGTGAGGTGAGGTGAAGTGAGGTGAGGTGAAGTGAAGTGAGGTGAGGTGAGGTGAGGTGAAGTGAAGTGAGGTGAGGTGAGGTGAGGTGAAGTGAGGTGAGGTGAAGTGAAGTGAGGTGAGGTGAGGTGAGGTGACGTGAGGTGAAATGAGCTGAAGAGGGTTTAGGTGAGATGAGGTGAAGTAAGGTGAAGTGAAGTGAGCTGAGGTGAGGTGAGGTGAGGTGAAGTGAGGCCTTAAGTATGTCTTCTCATGTTCTACCCAAAGAGTGCTTGAGGTTAATGACGTTTTATTGGTTTAGGGAACGTTTTATGACGCTTGGGGCTTGTGTGGGAGTGTGTGTGTGTGTGTGTGTGTGTGTGTGTGTGTGTGTGTGTGTGTGTGTGTGTGTGTGTGTGTGTGTGTGTGTGTGAGAGAGAGAGGGGGGGAGGGAGTGAAGCTTGGGGTAGTGTCTTTGGTGGTGTGTGTGTGTGTGTGTGTGTGTGTGTGTGTGTGTGTGTGAGAGAGAGAGAGAGAGGGGGGGGAGTGAAGCTTGGGGTAGTGTCTTTGGTGGTTGTGTGTGTGTGTGTGTGTGTGTGTGTGTGTGTGTGTGTGTGTGTGTGTGTGTGAGAGAGAGACAGAGAGAGAGACAGATGTTTGGCCGGCCGAGTGGGTGGGAAAGAATTAGATAGAGAATTTAATTGTGATAAGTGATAATGAAGATGTGTGTGTGTGAAGGAGAGAGAGAGAGAGAGAGAGAAGCAACAAGAACAGTAAACAACATCAATAGTGAAGGAGATCTGAGAGAGATCACTAAAAAGGGTCTGATATGAAGATGAGGAAAATCGTCTGAATGTACAGGGAATAAATGAAATAAATAATGTATCTATTTATCTATTGCCAGACGCCATAATCCCGTAAGGGGTGGCCATTTGACTCTGAGTTATTTGTTTTACGGGGAGGGGCACTAACCCTCCACCAACCCACTTGTTGACACGTAGGGAACACGTATGGTTTGGTTATATGGTTACCACCCAGCGTTGTAAATGGTTTCTTGGCTTACAGGAAACCATTTGGCTTGTCACTCAATGTAAAGCCACCTGTAAAGGAAAGAAAAGCAATAAGAAGTGACAGGAAAGATGGGAGAAATAGGAAGAGAGGAGGGCAGGCACAGAAAAAGAATGATAAAGGCTAAAGAAGAAGTAGGCAGCACTACATCAAGTGAGTGGATGATGGTCGCCACCACCTACCACTAATAAATAAATAATCAGACGATTTTTGCATTGAAGGGGGTTTAGAAAATTGCTGAATAAAATCGTCTGGTGAGAGAGGATTTATTGAGAGGTCGTGGGGTTGTTCTCTCTCTCTCTCTCTCTCTCTCTCTCTCTCTCTGTGTTGAGCCGTTAGTCTTTTTTTTGGGGGGGAGACATTTTCTGCCTTACCTGTTTTCTGCCTAACCCTGCCTATCCAACCTTGCCTACCCCACCTTGTGTACCTTTCCTCACCCTGCTGCCTCACCTTCCCTGCCTTACCCTGCCTGCCTTACACCCTATCTTATCTCTTTTCCTGCCTCACTCTGCCTCTCCCTCTCTGCCTAACCCTGCCTCACCCTCTGCCTTACCCTGTCTCACCATCTGTCTGTCTAACCCTGCCTCATCATCTCTCTGTCTAATCCTGCCTCATCATCTGTCTGTCTAACCCTGCCTCATCATCTCTCTGCCTAACCCTGCTCCATCATTTCTCTGCCTAACCCTGCCTCATCATTTCTCTGCCTAACCCTGCCTCATCATTTCTCTGCCTAACCCTGCCTCATCATTTCTCTGCCTAACCCTGCCTCACCCTCTCTGCGTAACCCTGCCTCACCCTCTCTCTGCCTGATCCTTCCTCACCCTCTCTCTGCCTGATCCTTCCTCACCCTCTCTTTGCCTAATCCTGCCTCACCTTCCCTCCGCCTCACCCTCTCTCTCTGCCTCACCGTCCCTCTGCCTAACCCTGCCTCACCCTTCTTATTTCCGCTTTTCCGTCCCCTACTCTCCTTCCACCTCCAGCCTACCTCACCCTCACTCACCACCCGTCACTCTACGTCACCCTGCCTCACTCTGCTCTGCCTCACCCTGCCTCACTTTGCTCTGCCTCACCCTGCCTCACTTTGCTCTGCCTCACCCTGCCTCACTCTGCTCTACCTCACCCTGCCTGACATATTCTGTCTATCTACCTATCTATTAACTTCAGTCCCTCTGTTAGGTCAAACTATCTATCTATCTGTCTGTCTGTCTCTGTGTATGTCTGTCTCTGTGTATGTCTGTCTGTCTGTCTGTCTGTCTATCTATCTATCACTCTGTCTATCTACTTTGTTTATTATTCATTATTTTATTTACCCATCAGCAGCGTAGGAACCTGGGGCTAGGCTACATGTCCCTCTGTTAAAGACACAACCAGTCCCTCGCCCCTGAGTGGCATTAGGTCAGCACTGAAATCCAACCACCCCTCGCACACAAACCCTCACGTCCGCTGAAGCCCTGAACCCACTACACCACCAGGCGTTCATTGCCTTCCATATTGACCACTTGGTGTTGATTCAGTAGATTGGTAGCACTACATCAGGTGAGTGGATGGTGCCCCCCCTCACCTACCACGCACCTAATCCCACTAGACTACCAGGCGTTCATTTTCCCCCACATTTACCGCTTGGTGTTGCTACTGTATATGGTAACACTACATCAGGTGAGTGGATGGTGCCCCCCTCACCTACCACACATCTAATCCCACTAGACTACCAGGCGTTCATTTTCTTCCTTATTTAACTCTTAGTGATGGTTTGGCCGATGGTGACACTACATCAGGTGAGTGGATGGTGCCCCCCTTCACCTACTCCACACTCACCACCATTCTCGTCGGTTAAGGAGGCTTGCCAACACCTCTTTCTTAGCGATTTATTTTTAGATTTGGGTGTTAATATCGCTTTGTACGTTATTTAATGGTGGGTGACAGAGTGACTTGGAGGCGTTTTGTCTGCGGCCACCCTTTGCGAGATTAGGGCGTCGGGCTATAGATAGATAGATAGATAGACGTTATTTATGCAGAGTGTGGTGATAGTGGACGGATTTATGTAACGATGGAGAGTAAGGTATAATAAGCATAATAAATCGCTTAAGAAAAGGTGTTAGGAAGCTACCTTACATAACGAGCGTAATAAATCACTTAAGAAAAGGTGTTAGGGAGCTTTCTTACCGAACGAGCATAATAAATCACTTAAGAAAAGGTGTTAGGGAGCTACCTTACATAACGAGCGTCATAAATCGCTCAAGAAAAGGTGTTAGGTAGCTTCCTTACCCGACGAGCATAATATATCGCTAAAGAAAAGGTGTTAGGGAGCTTCCTTACCCGACGAGCATAACAAATCGCTAAAGAAAAGGTGTTAGGGAGCTTCCTTACCCTATGAGCATAACAAATCGCTAAAGAAAAGGTGTTAGGGAGCAAGGAGGAATTTCTGCACAAGCAATTAGACATGTATTAAAACTATATTCTATTTTTTTTTTTAACGCGTATGGTGGGTAAACTCTCTCTCTCTCTCTCTCTCTCTCTCTCTCTCTCTCTCTCTCTCTCTCTCTCTCTCTCTCTCTCTCTCTCTCTCTCTCTCTCTCTCTCTCTCTCTCTCTCTCTCCAGCACTCTCATTTTCTTCTCGTCTGTCTCTACTCCCCACATTTGTCTTCCTGTCTTCACTCATTCTTTTTCTCTCCCTGTCTCTCTCTCACTTACCCACTCTCCCTCAAGGCTCTTCTCCTGACATTGTTAACTCACTCTCTCTCTCTCTCTCTCTCTCTCTCTCTCTCTCTCTCTCTCACACACACACACACACACACACACACACACACACACACACACACACACACACACATCGTCGCATCCCTCAAAAAAAGAGAGATAAAAAAGCGAGAAGGAAAAAGGAAATTGTTTTAAGGGCAGAAGCTCTCATGAATTACAAATACAGGACAGGTAAGGGGCCGCGTGATTACCTGAGAAAGAGAGAGAGAGAGAGAGAGAGAGAGAGAGAGAGGTGAGTAGGTGGTAATAACAGTAAGAACGGGGGAGGGCCGTGGAGGTGAAAATATATCGTTTCGGTCTTGGTCACGTCATGGCGTCTTTCCTCGCTGCTCGATCTCTGGCAGCTTCGCTCTTCAGTCCCTATCCCTGAAGTCATACACTTTGACCTCGTCCTAGATCTTAATCGGTTTGCCTCTCGCAGCCCTGCCCCCAGCGTTCACACGTCTCACCTTCCGCACCCAACTGCCATCCCCCATCCCCTCCACATGCCCTAACCATCTCAGTCCACCTCTCCTCATCACAACACCAGCATACTCCAGTCCCATCCCTCCTCACAACTCTTCCGTCGTAATTCTAGCGTCTCCTCCCCCCAGGCCTTGCATTCCAGCACGCACCACACATCCATCTAATCATTGTCATTTCGATACGTTTGAATATATATATGCTGAATACAATAGTATCATGTAAGTATGTTGTTATAATGTACACCGTGTATGTATGTGTATGTATGTGCCTGTGTCTGTACAGTATTATGTAATGTACGTGTGGTTCCCGAACTCTGGTCATTGACTCCACAAATCATCGTTTAACAAGGTAACCATGTCTCGCAGTCACACATTCCTTAACTATACTCAGTTTTCTTTTATCGAGGCGAAGATGCACTTGACAGATTGGTGATGAATGGCTGAATGCAATATTTCTTCATACTCTCTTTATTTTTAATTGACAACATATATCTGATGGGGAAATTTGGGTTAGTTAATGTTATTCGGACATGTTGCATTTAGCCAATCGTCGCCAACCTATCAAGTGCATCTTCGCCTCAATAAAAAAAAACTGAGTATACCTTCTGCCTACTGCACGCTGACGCATCATCATCATCATCATCATCATCATCATCGTCATCATCATCACCATCATCATCATCATCATCATCATCATCATCATCATCGTTCTTCCATACATTACCATCATTTGAACTCATTTCTCTCCCCGACCCATCTCTCCCCTTTCTCCTCTCGCTCCACCCCCACCCCATCCTTCCCCTCTTATCATGTCTCCCTCCTCCTCACCTCCTCTTCTCTCTCTCTCTCATTTTACCTCACTCTTCCCTCCTCCTCCCTTTCCGTCCCCTCCTCTCCCTTCTTTTATCCACCCCCATTCATTCCTCCACTCCTTTCTCCCTCTCCCTCCCGTTCCCCTCCCCTCCCCTCCCCTCCCTTCCCTTCCCCCAGGTATGCCAAACACCAAACATTATGCAATCATCCATAACTAATGAAGGAACGTGAGACTGTTATTGTTTCGAACGCCTCCTGTTAATTAACCTCATAATTGCTCGCCCTCTGCTTCGCCAAATACATCATCATTATCATCATCATCATTATTATCATTAAGCCACGCCGTATAAATGACGAAGCTTCTTGTTTTCGTCTGTGTTATTATTATTATTATTATTATTATTATTATTATTATTATCATTTCTATTATTATTGTTTAATATTTACATGGATGGTGTTGTAAGGGAGGTGAATGCAAGAGTTTTAGGTGGTCTGAGTCTGGTAAATGTTGATGGAGGAGAGTGGAATCTGAAGCAGCTGCTGTTTGCAGATGATACTGCACTGGTGACTGATTCAGAGGAGAGATTGAGAGAGTTGGTAGAGGAGTTTGGAAGGGTGTGTGAGAGGAGGAAATTGAAAGTAAATGAGAATAAGAGTAAAGTGATGAAGTGTACGAGGTTGATAGATGGTAGGGGGATGAATATAGTTTTGAATGGTGAGTTGCTTGAGGAGGTAGATTGTTTTAAATATCTAGGGTCACATGTTGCTGTGGATGGAAGAATAGATGCAGAAGTGAAGTTTAGAATAAATGAAGTAGGAAAGGTGCTGGGAGGAATGAAAAAAGTGTTTAAATGTCGTTCGCTTAGAATGGATGTAAAGAGAAGGCTGTATGAGGGTGTTGTGGTACCGACTGCATTATATGGGTCTGAAACATGGAATATGGGTGTAGCAGAGAGGAAAAGTTTGAATGTAATGGAGATGAGATGTCTGAGGAGTATGTGTGGAGTGACGCGTATGGATCGGGTGCGAAATGATGAAGTGCGAAGGAGAACTGGAGTTGTTCGGGAGATGGCTGGTAGAGTTGAGCAGAGGGTGTTGCAATGGTTTGGGCATATGGAGAGAATGGATAATGAGCGATTGGTGAAAAAGATAACTAGATCTGATGTGAGAGGTGTAAGGCTGATAGGAAGACCACGAATAGGATGGATGGACAGTGTGAAGAGAGCGCTGGATGCGAGAGGGATGTCTGTTGAGCAAGGAAGAGTGGCTGTGCGTGACAGAAATAAATGGAGAGAAATTGTGAATGAATAAGTGATGACGCAGCCCTGAGGGGATATTCTCCCGCATTTGGTCTGATCAGCTAGTCAGGTCAGGTGCGGGTAAGGGGATGGGTCTGTTATGATGTGGCAGGGGTAAACCAGTTCTGCTGTCGGGCCCTGCTGCGGATGTCACTGATTGCATTGCCCAGTTGACCCTTGTGCGGTGTGGTGCGGTGAGGATCTGTCCGTTCTCCCCTTTGGGGCTAAGATGCGAATGAATGTGTTTGAATGGATGAGTAAATGGAGAGTGAGTCGTCCTGTCTCGGCTACCTCCCTTTCCTTGGGGGAAGCAGCCTAGGTATATAGATAGATAGATTAT
>NC_137032.1:35100713-35103213 GCF_032717465.1 Coenobita brevimanus | reverse complement strand
GGGAAGGGAAGGAATTAAGGAAGGAGGGAGGGAAGGAAGGAAGGAAGACAAGAGGGAAGGGAAGGAAGGAAGACGGGAAAGGAAGAGAAGAAGGAAGAAAGGAGGGAAGAGGAGAAAGATAGGAAGGAAAGAAAGAGGGAAGGAGGCAAGCAAGGAAGAGGGGAGGAGGACGGAGGAAGAATGAGATGGTCAGGAAGTGAGGTTAGAGAGGAGGGTCTGCGTTGGAGAGAGGGCTGCCTGTTGGTGTTGGACTGGGTGACGTGGAGACGATTTGTTTTTGGCCACCCATCTGGAACTAAGGAGTCAAATTGGATAGAGAGAGAGACAGACAGACGGACAGAGAGAGAGAGAGAGAGAGAGAGAGAGCCATGTAGGGGGGGGAACTGAGAGAAAAAATCGTGCCTCTTCAGTCCGATGTCGTTATTATTATTATTATTATTATTATTATTATTATTATTATTATTATTATTACTGTAGGTAGTAGTAGTAGTGTTAGTAGTGTGTGTGTGTGTGTGTGTGTGTGTGTGTGTGTGTTTTAAGATAATTTTCCCCACCTGTTAGTTAATGACCAGGTGTAGTCAGACTGGAGGATATTTGACTAGTAACCAAGGAGACTCATATTTGACTAGTAACCAAGGAGACTCAGTAATATTTGTCTAGTTACCAAGGAGACTCATTATTTGACTAGTAACCAAGGAGACTCATATTTGACTAGTAACCAAGGAGACAGTAATATTTGACTAGTAACCAAGGAGACTCATATTTGACTAGTAACCAAGGAGACTCATTATTTGACTAGTAACCAAGGAGACTCATTCATATTTGACTAGTAACCAAGGAGACTCATTCCTGCCAAGTAAGTCATCGGTTTTTACGCCACCACGACTTACCATACAGGGTCTGATAATTACCCAGCTCCCTTAGATGAAAATTAATCGGTTATTGAAGGGTGTTAAGGAGGGCTGGTCTAAACCCCTCCCCCCCCTAGAGGTCTAAATGAATAAAATCGTCTGAAGGCAGCAAGAATAAGGAAAAAAATGGGGAGGGGGGAAAGCAGAATGGGAAACTTATAGGAAATGGGGAGTGGAAAAAGATAGAAGGGGAAACTTTAAAGAAAATGGGGAGTGGAAAAAGATAGAAGGGGAAACTTAAAGAAAATGGGAAGTGGAAAAGACAGAAGGGGAAACTTAAAGAAAATGGGGAGTGGAAAAAGACAGAAGGGGACTCTTAAAGAAAATGGGGGTTGGAAAAAGACAGAAGGGGACTCTTAAAGAAAATCTGTGAGTGTAAATGCGAGTACGTGTCTGAGGAGTGAAAGATATGTACTATGGTGAAACACACCTGCAGGTTTTCAAGAGAGAGAGAAAACTATCCCAAATCCGTCATACGTTTACATTATGACGGCGTTGAATTTAGGGAAATGTGCCCAGACTCAAAAATATTTTCACATTTCTCCAAGTAAAAAAAAATGTATGTATACTCGAAATGACACATAGATAATTTTTAGGGGGAGGGATGAAATAGGAAAACGTGTCCTGTAAATAAAACATCATGGGTTTTTTTAAAGAAAAAAGATTATTTCAGATCAAATATGTTTACAAATGATTCATAAGTAAAATAATAATAATAATAATAATAATAATAATAATGATGGTTAGAAAACAAAAAGATTTCTTTAAAAATGATGGTTAAGAAGTAGGACTGGCAAAAGTGCACAGATTCATTCATTCATTGCCAGACGCCATGTATCCCAGACGGGGTGGCCAAGGGCTTAGTTAATAGTTTTACAGGGAGGGGCACTAATCCTCCACCAACCCCACTTGACACGTAGGGATGCCAACAGCGAGATTAAAAAAAACAGAAGTATACAAACAAGAGAGGCATTCAGGATGGGAGGAGATTTGTAGGCCTATTCCCAAAACTCCATTCCACACTTTAGCCTTAAACCTGTAGCAGGTGGAATGTAGTAATGGGTACAGGTCTTCATATCTCCTCCCATCCTGAATGCTGTCTTGTTCCTGTGCCTTTTTCATCTCTTATCTATGCACTTTTCTCATTCCTACTTCTTAACAATCGTTCTAGAAGAAAATTTTTGCTTTCTAGTTTTAGATCTTTTTGTGGAAGTATAATTATGCATAAAGCAAGGGTTAGATGTGAATTGTTACATGCATAGATTAATGGAAGGCTAAAACGAGGCTGCCTTCCCGTGAATAGAAGTGTTTTGGTATGTTCTTTAACTGTACGCGAGCTGCAGCTAACCAATATTAACCAAAATGGCGTACTTACGGGTGACCGCGATGCGATTTTAAGGCCGTAACTCGCGAACCGTTGCCTGAAGGCTTTCTAAACATGACAAGAAACATCTACACTTGACAAGCAGCGTTTTGGTGTATAGTACGCTCGTGTGCGCCTTTGTGTGTGTGTGTGATGAATAAAGAAAGAAGGTAATCGACATTCTGCGGTTCGAATTTGCGACTTGGATGAAGGTTAGCAAGGATCT
>NC_137032.1:35088213-35095713 GCF_032717465.1 Coenobita brevimanus | reverse complement strand
CTCGCTCAGTGGCAGAGAAAGAAAATACTACGTTCCTACACCCTTACCACAGCACTTCTTCGTGACTAGCATCATAGTGTTAGTCTAGTGTTACAACCCAGCATTCAAGACGGAGAGACGGCAATTTGGTTCGTCTTTACCATAGCACTTCTTCGTGACTAGCACCGTAGTGTTAATCTAGTGTTACAACCCAGCATTCAAGATGGAGAGACGGCAATTCTGTTCGTCTTTACCATAGCACTTCTTCGTGACTAGCATCGTATTCTAGTGTTAGCCTATTGCTACAACTCAGGATTCAAGATAGAGAGATGGCAATTTTACTTCGTCTCTGCGTCTTTATCGTAGCACTTCTTCGTGACTAGCATCATATTCTAGGATTAGTCTGCTGCAGATAAGGTGAATAGAATATAGAATAGATTACTTAAGGCTAGATGGATTGGTTAGGGGCGGATCCGGGGGGGGTAGGGGGAGGGGGCGATGGTAGAGTAAATTGCCTCCCCTCTCCCCCCTCCCCCCAAGGCTGAAATATATAAGCAAACTCTTGATTTATAGTAATAATAATAATAATAATAATAATAATAATAATAATAATAATAATAATAATAATAGTAACTTATAATGATCCATCCATCACCCAATCCTACGTTGCCCCATGAGGAGCGTAGAAGCCCGGATCTAGGCAGTTGGTCCAAACATTTAAGTTGAGTGAACTAATAATGATATTGATAATAATAATAATAATAATAACAATAACAGTTTTAATAATAATGATAATAAGAATAATAATAACAACAATAATAATAATAATAATAATAATAATAATAATAATCGTCATCATAATAATAACGAAAACACTGTAATTGCCAGCGACTGTCACTGCTCTCCATCTTTCACAATGTTACTGACAGGCACAACTTACTCAAAAGCCATTGGTCATTCTACCGCCAAAACGTATACAGACCCAGACCAGACACAACTGCTAGGACCAAAAAGTCTCTGTCTATCTATTTACCAGACGCCTTAATCACTTCTCTTCCCAGCCATTCCCCCAGCCACTTACACGTGCAGTACTTTCATTCCCTATGGTTATCTGTTCCTTAAAGTATTCTTTCCATCTCCTTACGTTTCACCCTTTCCACTATCAATCTTCCATTTCCATCTCTCACTCCCCTCATTTATATTTTGTTGTTCCTGTATGGACGAGGAACTTAAAATTGAACCGTCTAAAAATACCCCAATGTCACGCATCAATAACCTTCACATTTTCCATGCAAATGTTTGGGAAATAATATTATCACGGTATTTTCTTCCCTGTTCATGTATCTATAATGGTTTTGGCGTAAATGGAGGTGGATGATTCGTATTTTTGGACGTTTTTTGGGCCTGTGATCTTGAAATGTATGGTAAGTGAAGGTGGATGAAACTGAGTGAGGGTAAGAGGGTAATAGGATGATGGTGTTGTACATTCTCAATTAGTAGGGTGAAAATTGGAGACGAAAAGTATAATAATAATAATAATAATAATAATAATAATAATGACGGATACAAAGATCTCCACCTTTGGTAATAAGTAGAGATCATTAATCATCATCATCATCATCATCATCATCTCAATAATAATAATAATAATAATAATAATAACAGCAATGATAATAATAATGATGATGATGATGCTAGTAGTAGTAGTAGTAGTAGGTAGTAGTAGTAGTAGTAGTAGTAGTAAAAATAATAGTAATAATGAAAATAACAATCATCATCATCATCACAAAAACAATAACAATTTTCAGCTCAGTTCATGGCCAAGTGTAGTGAGGCTGAACGATACATTTAGCAACTCCAGTGTTTTTGACGCTAATTTGTCAAAGATTTTCGTCCTTTCCCAGATTATTTCACGTAGGCCAGAGGGGGAGAAAGACCGTGCCGTGACTGCGCATTCTTACCGTAGCACTTCTTCGTGACTAGCATCGTATTTTAGTGTTGCTCTGTTTTTACGGTTCAGATGGAGATTATAGGGAGGGTTAGAGTATGTGTTGGTGTTGTGGTATTGGGCCAGTGCCGTCAGATGATAACACACCGGGTGTGCTGCCGTATGCAGAGACGAAGTTAAGTTAGGACATGAAATCAATGGGAAATGCGTTTAGAAATACGGTACTTGTAAAAATGTTTGAGAATAATTGAGAATACGTTTAAGAATACTCACAGGAAACATTACACACTGACTGCAACACTACACACACGATATGCAGAATAATTAGACAACAATGCAAGCACAGTTTTGCTGCACACGATAACGCAATTATATTGTAATTTCGCATAACATGTCCAGACTAATTTACCACAAATATATATTATATATGTATATATATATATACACTCCTAGCAACCCCACCCTCAGTGTTCACACTTACAATATCACTTTCTGCACCCATTTGTCATCCCACATCCTCTCCACATGCCCAAACCAACCTAATCTGCCCCTCCTCATCACAACACCAACATACTCCAGTCAGTCCCATCCTACATCTTAATTCATCAATCGTAAACCTAGCCCCCCCCCCACAGGCCTCGCATTCAGGGACGCACTGCACATCCACCTAATCATTGTCATTTCTGTACGTTTGAACCTGTGAATATCCGTTTCCTTTACTGCCCAGGTCTCACTACCATACAGCATTACACTCCTAACACATGCTGCATACAAAGATCCCTTAGCACGAAGGGAGAGCCCTCTCAGTGTTAGGAGAGGCAACAGCTCCCCGAACTTCTTCCAACCACTCCTTACTCTAGCCACAGAGCTAGCTTCTGCCCCACCTCCAGCACATAACATGTCTCCCAAATAACAAACATCTTCCACACGCGCAAGAGACTCACCAGCAAGTTCAGCCCTTTCATGCCTGGCAATATGCTCGTGCTCTCCCCAACACGCCATACACATGAAATCAGCATTGTCTTGCAGTCTGCCTCTAATACCACTACATCTCTTTTGCATCCAATTATCACAAACACTACACAAGATGGAATTACTTCCCAAGCCCTTGTGTCAGACCTCACATGGCCACTCTCCCTCTTCTTTGACAGTACCGCCACCAACCCTAGATACCATCACTTTTGTTTTACCTGCATTTTCTCCAAGCTCTTGTGCTCCATACCATCTGTCTACTTCCTAAATCTTTCCTCCGCCTCCCTTTCATTCTCAACAAGCGACTCCAGTGGGAGATGTTGTATGCTGATGATTTCGGCATTCAACATCTCCCTGTGGAGTCCATTTCTGGAGTCACGTGAGAGAGCTTCAAGCACCATGACAAACGCTAAGGGGCTCAAGACTGACCCCTGATGCACACCAACATTCACGGAAAACTCAGCACTCAGATCTCCATTCACTTTCACCTTGGTGCCTATCCCGACCGATGTGGGGACAATACAGCCTATGATCTCTGTCAAGTGGCTTCGGCTGTCTGGTACAGATTGTATGTAGGGTGAGAAGTGCTTGTTAATGTGGTTGTAATGTTGGAGTGGCTTTGGATGTGTGTGTAGTCTGTGGACCAAGTGTAATTGGCCCGCGCAAGCCGACTGGGTGCAAGCATATTTTATAGTATGCGACATTGGTTCAGTCACAGCACCCCTTATGTCCGTCAAAGCAGTACGTGGCCGTGTGAACACTCCCAAAGTTTATTATCCTGGCGGGGCGCAAACCATCGTTCTCCCATGTACGAAAACGCACACTCTACCACTGTACCACAGAGGCTCTTATATATATATATATATATATATATATATATATATATATATATATATATATATATATATATATATATATATATATATATATATATATAATCATCCTCATCCTAACCCTTCCCCCATTCATCCATTTCAATCCCTTGTCAGTTGCACAGCCCCATTACCTTTCACACCACACTTTCCACACACTCATGTACCATATCTACCCATCTTTTTAAAACTCCTCCTCCCTCGTACAAACTCACTGACACACACCCTTTTCACTGCCTTGTATACATCCATTCCCTTCCAGGCTATCTAACCACACTCTCGTCTTTATTTTTAATAATATATTTCTTTAAGATGCAAGGCGTGTTTTGATTGCCTTTGGAAATTTAATAACACCTCTGCCTTTCTATGTCCGTCTGTCTGTCTGTACATCTACCTGTCTGTCTATCTATCTGTCTACTTATCTATATCCAGACGCCTCAGTGCCGTTAAGGGTGGCCATAACAAATCGCCTCCATGTCGCCCTGTCCTCTGCCATTTGCCTGCTCTTTCTCCAACTCACCATCCCATCTCTCATATATATCTTCATTCCATTCATCCGTCTCATCCTCGGTCTCCCCCTCCATCTCATTCACAAACACTCTCCTAGTCAGTCTCTCATTCCCCATCGTCTCCACTTGTCCAGACCACCTCACACCCACACGTATTGTCTTTGCAGCTTTCTTCCTTGCCATAGCACTTCTTCGTGACTAGCTTTATATTCTTGCTACTATCTTGCTATAGTTCATCATTTAAGGCCGTACATCCCTTCCATAGCACTTCTTCGTGACTAGTGCTATATTTTTGTATCATCTTCAAGGCCTAACATCCTTTCCATAGCACTTCTTCGTGACTAGCGTTATGTACGTGCGTTATACCCTCGCTGTAGTTCAGCATTCAAGGCTGTACATCCTTTCCATAGCACTTCTTCGTGACTAGCACCATATTCTTGTCTTCATCTCTTGCTATACCCCAACATTTAAGATGGAGAGGGGTCAGTTTTAGGCCAAGTTGAAGTGAAGAGGGTATATTCACACCTTCATGCAGTCCACTTGCTTCCTAACAACTATTTGCAATTTATTATGCGTATTTTGTAATGCAAGGAAGAAGGAACCCAAGGCCAGGAGCCCGCGAGTTGTTCCCAAGAAGAAAAAACAAAAACAAGATGACAGAGAGCCAAAATCAAGATCACGCCTCAGTATGTATATATATATATATATATATATATATATATATATATATATATTTTTTTTTTTTTTTTTTTTTTTTTTTTTTTTTTACTGATGCCTACTATGTTTATATTATCACTACCTCACACCCACACTGGATCGCCCTTCTTCAGTTTTTTCCTTTCCTTAGCACTTCTTCGTGACTAGTGCTATATTCTTGCTACTATCTTGCTGTCGTTCAATGTTCGAGGCTGTACATCCTTTCCATAGCACTTCATCGTGACTAGCACCATAGGGGAGGCTGTTAAGGGGTGATATGGAAAATAAATCGCCAAAGAATAGGTGTTAGGGAGCTTTCTATACAGTTTAAAATAAGAGCATTAGTTTTCCGTTTCATATCAAGCCCTTCATAGCACCGATATTAACTAGCCAAATCAAAAAATAAATCGCTAAGGAAGAGGTGTTAGGGAGTTTCCTTAATCGAGAATTTCACGGGTCAAAACCACCTTCAGTCTCGTCAACAATTGATTTATTCATATCTATACCATGTGGAGAGATGGAGAGCGAGAGACTGACGAGGAGAGTGTAAGTGAGGTGGAGGGGGGAAGAGGGAGGGGGAGGATGAGATGGAGGGATAGACTGGAAAGGTATATGAGAGAGGGGGTGGGTGAGCTGGGGAGAGGGCAATGAAATGGCGGGGGACAGGGCGACATGGAGGCGATTTGTTTGTGGCCACCCCTTACGGGATTAAGGCGTCTGGCAATAGATAGATACTATACCCTGTAAATTCCTGTCTATCTTGAATGCTAAAAATATCAACAGATTAGAATATGATGCTTGTCACGAAGAAGTGCTGTGGAAAGGATGTAGCGTCGTATTTTTGTTTGTTTGTTTGCCTCTGAGCTAAGGTAAATAAGCTGCAAAAGGTAACCACAGATCTCTCTCTCTCTCTCTCTCTCTCTCTCTCTCTCTCTCTCTCTCTCTCAATAAAACCGTCTGTTATCGTTTTTTCCAGATTCTCTCTCTCTCTCTCTCTCTCTCTCTCTCTCTCTCTCTCTCTCTCTCTCTCTCTCTCTCTCTCTCTCTCTCTTTCTAAAATCTTGGACTAATATATTTAATTAATTAGTGATTCCCAGAAAATATAGTGGGAGTCTCCTTGGTTACTAGTCAGATCAGAAGCACAGGGAGTGGGGTTGGGGGGTAACAACACTGTTAATCTTTTCTCTCCGTTGGGCTCCTCCGATCACAACTTTATCACCTTAACCTGTCCTATCGCTCCGGTGCGGCCTGTGGACCCTCCAGGGAAACGTCGTCTGTGGCACTTTGGAGCCGCGGATTGGGAGGCTCTCAGGCAGTACTTCTTTGATTTTCCCTGGAATGATTATTGCTTCCATGGCCGGGAGTCATCTGAGTGTGCCTTGCGCATTACGGAGGTTATTCTCTCGGGCATGGAAGCATACATTCCTTTCTCGTATCCTTTGACTAATGCACGAAATCCTTGGTTTAATCACGCTTGTTCTAATGCTGTCCGCAACAAGGAGAGGGCCTATAAAAGGTACCGGAGCCAACCCACCCCTGAATCACATCTTTTATACGTTTCTGCCCGGAATCGTGCTAAGACTGGTCTTCGCTCTGCTAAAAATAATTTCATCCATACTAAATGCTGTCATCTCTCTAACTCGAATTCTTCCCGCTCCTTCTGGCACCTTGCCAAAAATCTTTCTAACAACATTACCTCATCAGCCTTCCCTCCTCTTTTCTACTTTGATGGCTCTGTAGCTATTTCTTCTACTGATAAAGCAGATTTCTTTGCTCAGACTTTCTCCTCCAATTCCACCTTAGACGATTCCGGTGCTGTTCCTCCATCACTTCCCCCCTCTGACTTCCTCATGGCTGACATTAAAATTTCTTCAGCTGATGTATTTTCTGCCATCACTGGCCTCAATACTAATAAGGCATATGGGCCTGATGGAGTCCCTTCTGTTGTTCTCAAGAACTGTGCTTCTGTGCTTACACCCTGCCTAGGCAAACTCTTTTGCCTTTGTCTGTCAACTTGTACCTTTCCTTCTTGCTGGAAGTTTGCTCTCATTCAGCCAGTCCCAAAGAAGGGTGACCACTCCCAACCCTCCAACTATCGTCCAATCGCTTTAACGTCCTGTATTTCAAAAGTTTTCGAGTCAATTCTTAATAGAAAAATTTTAAGACATCTTTCCTATCACAACCTTCTTTCCGATCGTCAGTATGGGTTCCGTCAGGGAAGCTCCACTGGCGATCTTCTCACCTACCTTTCAGACTCCTGGTCATCCTCCTTTCGGGACTTTAGCGAAAGCTTTGCCATTGCACTTGACATCTCAAAGGCTTTCGATCGAGTTTGGCATAAATCTTTAATTTCCAAACTGCCCTCCTACGGTTTCTATCCTTCTATCTGTGCCTTCATCGCTAGCTTCCTTTCTGGTCATTCTATAGCCGCTGTTGTAGACGGCCATTGTTCTTCTCCTAGATCTATAAACAGTGGTGTTCCTCAGGGCTCTGTCCTACACCAACTCTCTTCCTTTTATTCATC
>NC_137032.1:35068213-35075713 GCF_032717465.1 Coenobita brevimanus | reverse complement strand
GTAAATTCAGGGCCCCTTTTTTCTCATGCTAAAGTCTATTCATATTCCCTTGGCGTAAAATTCTCCAGTCCTTAATATATGGTGCTATACTCCGTTCACTCAAACTTGGCCCAGATTCTCGTCCTTTCGTAGCTTATTTCGCAGTGTACATTATTGGCAGAAAACCGGAATGCTGTGTCAAGAGTTTTATTATCGTTCGACTAAGAAGTGAAACGGTATTTATGCCCGCGGCTGTACCTTTAGCAAACAGATCGCTTCTTAATTCCATGTGATACCTTGCTTTGCCTTCAGGTGTGTCTGTGATGAGGTCAATGGGGAAAGGATTGCTTCGGATAGTGGAAATGTTGGGTGGGAGAGAGATAGATAGATAGAGAGAGAGAGAGAGAGTAACAGGGTATAGCTTGCATTCTTTCTCTCTCTCTCTAAGTTCAAACCTGTCTCTCTCCCGATTTATTTATGTACCAATGAATTAATTTATTTATTTATTTATCCTCTGACGTGCGTCTCCCTCCCACCCATCACTTCCACTGTGGATCATCTACATTCCTCAGAAACTTTTGCCTCGAGGAGTGATTAGGGAATGTTTTTACGCCAGACCCTTAAGATTACCTCATGGCCTTCTAAGAAACACACAGTGACCCCCCCCCAGAGCCCTGCCCCCCCCCCCTCCCCCCCGGTCATGAGCCACTGGACTGGAAAAGGGAGTTTGGAATGAGATGGGTGAGACTGGAATGAGAGAGACTGGATTGGGATGAGAGAGACTGGCTTGGAATGAGAAGAGACTGGCTTGGAATGAGAAAAGACTGGCTTGGAATGAGAAGAGACTGGCTTGGAATGAGAAGAGACTGGCTTGGAATGAGAGAGACTGGCTTGGAGTGTGGGAGATTGGCTTGGAATGAGACTGGAATGAATGGAAAAAGTGTTTCTGGAATGCAGTTAGTAATGAGAGAGAGAGAGAGAGAGAGAGGAAAGAATTGGAAGGGAGAGTGTATAGGTAAGATGGTTCGTAGGAGGGGAGGGGAAAGGGAGAGGGAGGAGGAAGGGAGATTAAGAATAGGGAGAGAGAGAGAGAGAGAGAGAGAGAGAGAGAGAGAGGAGAGAGAATGAAAGAAGGGAGATTAAGAATAGGGGGGAGAGAGAGGGGAGGAGGAAGGGAGATTAAGGGGGAGGGGGAGAGAGAGGGGGAAGAAGGAAGGGAGATTAAGGTGGAGGGGGAGAGAGAGGGGGAAGAAGGAAGGGAAATTAAGAATAGGGGGGGAGAGAGAGGGGAGAAAGAAGGCAGGGATGTTAAGGCAGGGGGAGAATGAAAGAAGGAAGGGAGATTACGGGGAGGGGGGAGTTAAGCGGGGGAGGGAGGGGGGAGTTTAGCGGCGGGGGGGAGGGGGGTTTGAGGGGGGGGACTAACTTATTTACAGCGGAGGGTCGAGATTACCTGAGTCAAAACCAGATTTGGGTGTCCGCCCCCCCCCAACCACACTATCAATGACCCCCTTCACCCGCACCCCCACCACATTGAAGATACCTCACTTTTTTCTCTCTTTCTTTCTCTCTCTATTTTTTTTAACTTGTTTTGGCTTCTTTTTCGTTTTGTTATTCTCTCTCTCTCTCTCTCTCTCTCTCTCTCTCTCTCTCTCTCTCTCTGTGCGTGTGTGTGTGTGTGTGTGTGTGTGTGTGTGTTTTATATATTTATATAGCTTATCACACACACACACACACACACACACACACACACACACACACACACACACACACACACACACACACACACACACACACCTCTAACCACCCGTCTAATTTTCTCTCCTCTTTCCCCTCCTCCTCCTCCCCCCACATTCCTTTCCTCTTCCCACCTCCATCCCCCCCCTATCTCTCTCTCTCTCTCTCTCTCTCTCTCTCTCTCTCTCTCTCTCTCTCTCTCTCTCTCTCTCTCTCTCTCTCTCATCTCCCCATTTCTCCTTCCCTCACACTTCACTTACCCCCTCTATTCCCTCCTTCCCTGCCTCTCCTCTTCGTCTCCCTCCCTCCTTCCCCTCCTCTTTCTCTCCATCTCTCTCCCTCCCCTCCTCCATCTCTCTCTCCCTCCCTCCTCCACCAAGCCTAACCGCCATCTTTGTTTGTGTTCCAGAAGGGAAGTGACGGTCGCCCAGGGAAGCCACAATGGTACGTGACAAAAATTCTTTATTTCGCCTATATGTAATTATCCTTCCTTTATTTTTACCTCTAACTTGGAAGATAAATAGCGGTGGAGGACGAGGGATATTTATTACGTAGCCTTTCGTTATCCTTTTTGTGATTTTGTGTGTGTTATTTCCAGACGTAAACATTGCGTGACGTCATAAGTCTGAATTTCCCGCCAGAACTCTGAATGGCCATCTTAAACGCGGCCTTTTGTTTATCCACGCCATGATGATAGGTATATACTTAAAATATTTCGTACTCCATTACGTAATTGTCGTTCACCCTTCATTTTGGAAGATAAACAGGGGGGGGGTAAACATAGGCTTTACTTTTAGCAATAGAAGCGCCTTACCATATCAGTTGTTCTTCCTGATAGTCTGTTACATATTTCTGACGATTTCTGGGATGGTATTTAAACATTTCTTTATCCCCGCTGTTTTTAGCCGTGTTCTGCTGTGTCAACTCTTTCTTTGATTCGTCAGCGTGATGGTGGAAGGGACTGTCCTGACCTGACTGTGACCTAACCTAACAACCTAATAATTTAACCTAACCTAAGCTCCATTTGGGGAATTAGGAAACGAGATCCACCTTTAAGTACGTAGAGTGAGTTTCTTCCATTACGCCTGAAACTATCGCAGATACGACTTAAGGAACGTGATAGTAATAACAGGGGGAAATTTTTCAGCAGGAATAGGCAGTTTAACGCCCTGAAAAGTCAGAAAATTACAGAAAACACACTGAAAGCATATGAACTGACGTGGTGATGCCTTTCTGCCGCTTCAAGTAAGGCGAAAATACACTACAAGGAGATGGAAAATGACGTAGGCTTACTGGTGTTATTTGTTATTGGATGGTCATTTAGTGTGATTTGAATCCGAAAATTCAGTGTGACGTAATAAGAAGCCTAAATTTCCCGCCACAACTCTGAATTCCCGTCTTAACCCTAGATAGGTAAACTCCCATGAGGACTCCTATCTATCTATCTGTCTATCTATTGTCAGACGCCTCAATCCCGTTTGGGGTGGCCACAAACAAATCGCCTCCAAGTCGCCCTGTCCCCCGCCATTTCACTGCCCTGCTCCCAACTCACACCCCCCTCTCTCATATACCTCTCCACCCCATCCCTCCATCTCATCCTCGGCCTCCCCCTCCCTCCTCCCCCCTCCACCTCACTCACATACACTCTCTTCGTCAGTCTTTCATGAGGACTCCCTTATAGGTAATCCGGGGTATGACATGCCTTAAACAAAATAATCCTAATAATGGTAGTTTGCATTGATTTATTTAAATATGCTTCAGCACACACAAAATACACCTCATTTGCATTCACTCTGGCCAAAAAAAAGTTTAATGGAAGTGAAAAAATAATATATTTAACAAATTTTTGGAAAAAAATATACAGTAAATTGAACGCTTCAATTTCAAAATTAACCGTAGGAAAAATAGAAACTAAAATGGAGACTTCTTGGTTCTTCTCTCGTAGACCGATGTTGGGTCCATCTGTAAACAAAAGAAGAAACATATTAAATGAAAAATAAGTACAAAAACCAGGGGGCCAAAACTGTAGGAATAAATAATTACATAATTTTTGGAATAAATAATTACATAATTTGTGGAGGGGGGAAGAGGGAGGGGGAGGCCGAGGATGAGATGGAGGGATGGGGTGGAGAGGTATGTGAGAGAGGGGGGTGTGAGTTGGGAGCACGGCAGTGAAATGGCGGGGGACAGGGCGACTTGGAGGCGATTTGTTTGTGGCCACCCCAAACGGGATTGAGGCGTCTGGCAATAGATAGATAGATAATTTTTGGTCATTTTCCATGGAGCTGTTCTGTTTTGGTCTGTGTGCTTATATTTACTTGTAATATCGCATTTAGCAGGTAGAATGAAAGGTAATCCCTGACAGAAGTTACCTGACAAGGATCTAGGTGCAGTCACAGCAGATGAGTAAGGCGTGCTCACCACACACAGGGCTTCAGCATGAAGGTTCGGCGGTCCATCTCCAGTTGATCTCTTTTGTTCTGCATTTTGTTGTAGGTGACATATGCATTGATTGTTCCTGCGTTGACCATGCCATAAAACATGCATAATGGCCATCGTCTAGTCTAATCCGGGGTATGACACACCCCAAGACATCACACGATAGGTAATCTGAGGTACCCCAATGGGACTATAGAGCAAAATTAGAGCCAGTTACAGGAATGACCCCACCTTCACCATGAAGAGCTTGACTAGTCAGGCAGGTAGAGGGACAGAGAGATCTCTAGGTCTTAAGGTCATAAAGGTACTGTGCGTGACCTAGGAGCGTGGGCTATCTGCTCCCCCTGATTACGTATCTAGGGTTAAACGCGGCTCTGTTTTTGTTCAGCCAAGATGATACGTGCTTAAAATTCTTCATCACACCTGTTTGTAATCATCGTCCACCTTTATTTATTTTTTATCTTATTTTGGAAGATAAATAGTGATTGAGAAGTACAGATATTTATTCTGGTGGCTTATTGAAAATCGATCTTGTTCTGTTATTGTATGATCGGATGTTTGATGATATAAGTAAAGGGTCCAGATTTCTCGCGCCAAAAGTTTCAATTCCCATCTAAACGGCTATATTTTCCAATATTCTTAAACCCTCATGTAATTATCCATCCTTTATTTATCTTTAGCTGTAAATTAAATCACAAATGGTGCTAGACGGGAGATAAGAGATAATTTTGAACTTCTGTCTTTTTTGAACATCTCTCTGTCTTTAGGCTTAATGTTTACTAGAGAGCCGAAGTGATGACGTCAAGCCTACTGGCCTATTTCTCTCATGGAATGTGTCAGGTTTGGCTGCAGATTTTTTTTTTCTTCGTATATACCTTTTTCTTAAATTTATTATAATATTTAATTTATCATTGCTGGCCGAAATATAGCTTCTTTTTGCAGGGATCTGAGTTCAGCAATTTTTTTATCTTTATTCAACCCAACACGCTACAAAACGTGGTGAATGTTTTTGGCGTATCTTTTAGAGCCAGGATTCCGGGGGCTTGAATGATGAGTGAATGAAAGCGTGGCCCATTGCCCTGGGTAAATCTGGGCTGTCTGGACACTGCTACTCCTCACCCTGCCCTAGGATGGGAAAGGAGGTCCGGATGATGATAATGATGAAATGGAAATGGCAACAAGAATTCCATTAAAGAGAAAGCGTACAAAAAAGGCAAATTTATGCTTGAACGAGTAAGATTTTGAAATACGGTAAATACAAGAATGTCCCGGTTGTTATGTAGAACTCTTGGTAAAACTGTATGCAAGCGTTTGGCGATACTGGAAGGATTTATGTAAGAGAGGAGGATAGTAAGGTGTAATCAGCAAAATAAATCGCTTAGGAAAGGGTGTTAGGGAGCTTTACAAACGAGTAGGTGAAACTGTATGCAAGAGTTTGGCGATATTGGAAGGATTTATCTAAGAGAGGAGGATAGTAAGGCGTAATCAGCGAAATAAATCGCTTAGGAATGGGTGTTAGGGAGCTTCACAAACGTCCCTAGACCCCCTTTCTATCCCCCAAAAGGATGATGGTGGAATGGGGACAGATTCAGCCTGCAGTCCACTGGGTTCACGTTGAGATAGTGTGGATAATTCGGCGTGTGGATAATTCGGAGTGTGGATAATTCGGTGTGTGGATAATTCGGAGTGTGGATAATTCGGTGTGTGGATAATTCGGTGTGTGGATAATTCGGTGTGTGGATAATTCGGAGTGTGGATAATTCGATGTGTGGATAATTCGGTGTGTGGATAATTCGGCGTGTGGATAATTCGGCGTGTGGATGATTCGGTGCGTCTGATTTTTTCCTGTTTCGTTTCAGAGGTTTCGGTTCTGCTGGGATGTGGACTGTCCGGATTGGCTCCTGGCCGAAATTGCCACCCTCTCCAAACTGGTAATAGTAGTAGTAGTAGTAGTAGTAGTTGCAGCAGCAGTAGTAGTGATAATAATAATAATAATAATAATAATAATAATAGTAATGATAATAATAATTAATAATAATTATAATAGTAATGATAATAATAATAATAATAATTAAAATAAAAATAGTAGTAGCAGTAGTTGTAGTAGTAGTAGTAGCAGTAGTAGTAATAGAAATAGTAGTAGTAGTAGTAGTTGTAGTTGTTGTTGTTGTTGTAGTAATGATGATTATGGTGGTGAAAATAATAATAATAATAATAATAATAGTAGTAGTAGTAGTAGTAGTAGTTGTAGTAATAGTAACTAGTAGTAGCAGTAATAGCAGTAGTAGTAGCAGTGGTAATAGTAATAATAGTAGTACTAGTAGTAGTAATGATGATGATGGTAATAATAATAATAATGAAAATAATAATAATAATAATAATAATAATAATAATAATATCTCCCCCAGACGTCGGTGAAGCTTCGAGTGTTGGCTGGAGCCGTGGCCAAGAGCTGCTATGGCGACCCCCTCTCTGTAAGTACATTTGAAGTACATTTAGTACATTTTGAAGTACATTATGTGTACTTCAAAATGTGCTACTAAATTTTTGTAGTACATTTTGAAGTACATTTAGAGCAGCAGAAGTACAGTTAGAAGTACAATTTGAAGTACATTTAGTAGTACATTTAAAGCAGCAGAAGTACATTTTGAAGTACATTTAAAGCTGGAAAGGTACAGTTAGAAGTGCATTTTGAGGTACATTTAGAGCAGAAGTACATTTAGTAGTACATTTTGAGGTACATTTAGAGCAGAAGTACATTTTGAAGTGCATTTAGAGCAGCAGAAGTACATTTAAAACAGCAGAAGTACAGTTAGAACTCTATTTAGAAGTACATTTAGTAGTACATTAGGAGTACATTTAGAAATTTATGAAGCGCACATTAAAAGTACAGTTAGAAATGCATATATTAGTATATTTAGATGTATATTTAGTAGTACATTTTAAAGTACATTTCGAAGTACAATTAGAAGCACATTGATAAGCACAATTAGAAGCACTTTTATCACATGCAGCAATATATTCAGAAGTACATTTAGTAGTACATTTGTAAGTATAATTAGAAGTTCATTTAGAGGTACATTTAGTAGTACATTTAAAAGTCATTAGAAGTACATTTCCTATAGGGCGATTATGCTAAGGCGAGGCGGTCCCGCTCTGTTGTCGTCTGTCCCGCCCTTTTTAATTGTGACTGAAATGTCCCGCTTTTTAAAATCAAATTAAAGGTCCCGCTTTTAGAGTTATTATTAAATTAGATGTAACATAACCTTTTTTTTTTAATTATCATGAATTAGTAAAAATATCCATAATCCAAACCAAATGAAGTACCGAATTTTTTATATAAAA
>NC_137032.1:34980713-35063213 GCF_032717465.1 Coenobita brevimanus | reverse complement strand
ATAGAAACCATTCTCTCTCTCTCTCTCTCTCTCTCTCTCTCTCTCTCTCTCTCTCTCTCTCTCTCTCTCTCTCTCTCTCTCTCTCTCGTGGAATATAGGAATTAGTCAATATTCTCTCTCTCTCTCTCTCTCTCTCTCTCTCTCTCTCTCTCTCTCTCTCTCTCTCTCGTGTAATATAGGAATTAGTCAATATTCTCTCTCTCTCTCTCTCTCTCTCTCTCTCTCTCTCTCTCTCTCTCTCTCTCTCTCTCTCTCTCTCTCTCTCTCTCTCTCTCGTGGATATAGGAATCAGTTTCAACATCTCTCTCTTTCCCATCCACAGTGGGCGGGGGTACAGAGTGGACCTGCCGTGTCGTGGGCGTGGACGTGGGCGGTGGGCGTGTGGAGCCGGTGGTACAGCTAAAAATGGACCAGGGAGCCAGTACCACCAATACCACGCCCAATACCAGCACCCACACCACCTCTAATACCAGTACCACCCTTGCCCTCACGCCCTCACAACTGGCTGCACTTATTTATGGTAACGAAGGATTTTTAGTTAAGTCTACCCTATTGTTTACATTTGTCTCGCCCGTTTTCTTTCATTTCATTTTTACTAGTTCGTCTGACTTTCATTTTTCGTATATTCTTAACTATTTTCTCCTCTTCCTTTCATTCTTTCTTTTATTTAATCTTTCCTATTTTCTCTTACTTTCATTTTTCACTTTGCTTTCTCACATTTCTTGATCTTTCGTATTTTTTCCTGCTTCGCCACTCATTTCTTTCGTTTTTCTTCGATTTCTCGTTTCCTTTCTTGTTTATCTTTTTTCTTCTCCATTTTCTTTCATTTTTCTCCATTTTCTTAATTCTCTCCACTCTTGCATTTAATTTTTTTTCATTACCGTCCTTCCAGTTTCCAGTACTCATTCATGGTAACTGGATTTTTTTCTCTCTCTCTCTCTTTTTCTATCCTGTTTTACCTTCGTTTTCTTTCATTATCTTCATTTTCTGTTTGATGGAAAAAGGAAATATTATTCTTATCGCATTTTTTATTATTTTCTGTTTTTGTGCTGCTTTCATATCGTGTTTTTTTTTTTAATTGGTTTCTGTGTAATGGAAAAATATTGTGTAGTTTGGCGATATATATAGTTTTATTAATTTCGCTTTTTGTGTGTCTTTCAGAACTGAGTGAGGCGAAGCAGCTAATGGAGAGTATGCATTAGACTCCCCTGCCTTGCCCTGCCCTGCCCTTACCTTACCCTTCCCTTCCCTTCCCTTCCCTTCCCTACCCTACTCTGCCTTTCACTTCCCTTCCCTTCCCTGCCCTGCCCTGCCCTACCCTACCCTACCCTTCCTAACCCTACCCTTCCTAACCCTATCCTACCCTGCCCTACCCTACCCTACCCTACCCTGCCCTGCCCTGCCCTGCCCTGCCCTACCCTACCCTATCCTCTTGTGTATTGTATTGCCCTTTCTTACCTTATTCTTCTTCATCATTCATTACCCTTCCCTTCCTATACCTTTGCTCCTTTATTCCTGCCCTTCCCTTCCCTGCCCTTCCCTTCCCTTCCCATCCTTTCTTTTTCCTCCCCTCCCCCCTCCTTCGCTCCCTCACTTCCTCCCCTCCCCTCCCCTCCCCCCTCCTTTCCACTCTCTCTCTCTCTCTCTCTCTCTCTCCCTCCTCTCCTCTTCTCTTCTCTTCCCTTCCTTTTCCTTCCCTTCCCTTCCCTTCCCTTCCCATCCTTTCTGTTTCCTCCCCTCCCTCCTCCTTCCCTCCCCTTTCCTTCCTTGTCCTCTCCTCTCCTTCCCTCCCCTTTCCTTCCTTGTCCTCTCCTCTCCTTCCCTCCCCTCCCTCACTTCCTCCCCTCCCCTCCCAACCTCACAACTACCAGCAAAATCAAACCAAATCAACAGACGCCATGCTCCCGGTTTCGTCTGAAGAATATTAACAACGAACGAAATCCACTGGAAACTCCTATGTATTGTAGTGCGTGTTTCAGATTGTTTCGAATTTTCTCTTATATATTCGTTCAGATTTGGGAATTCTCTCTCTCTCTCTCTCTCTCTCTCTCTCTCTCTCTCTCTCTCTCTCTCTCTCTCTCTCTCTCTCTCTCTCTCTCTCAAGTGCCTAAACCAGCTAATTTCTTTCAAACACTTCCTGGAAATTCTTGAAAAAAATATATATTGGAATTATAATAGGATTTTTGATAATGGATTTTGATTAGACTTATGGCTGAGTTCCCCGCCTGAGAGTGATGATTTGTGTGGATAGTTACCATGTTTGTAGTAATGTTTGTTATGGCAGTACTTTCCAGGGTAATAATAATAATAATAATAATAGTGGTGATGATGGTGATGATGATAATAATAATAATAATAATAATAATGATGATGATGATTATAATAATAATAATAATAATAATAATAATGATAATAATAATAATAATAAATTTTACCAGTCATCAACCAGTATTCATTTCCCCGTATTTCAGTTTTAAAGAATGGAATTATTGCGGGTTCCAGTAATGATGATGATAATGATAATAATAACAGCGGTGATGATGATGATAATGATGATAATAGTGATGATGATGATGATGATAATAATAATAATAATAATAATAATAAGCTTCAATATTCCTTTATCATTAACATCCTTAAAAAATAATAATTTCTTAACCCTTTCACATCGACGACCTCCATTACAACCCCTTCAATCCGATGACGCATTTATTTTTATTATTTATTTGTAATCATTTTATTTTTATTTTTTTTTGTTTTTCTTTATATATCTTATTTTTAATTTATTTTTATTACAATATTTTCAGTTTATTTTGTCTTAATCTACATTTATTTTGCGTATTTAATTTATTGTTATTTATTTTCTATTATATTTATTTTATTTAAATGATTTATTCTTGCAGCCTCCAGACGATTTTATTCAGCCTCGGAAAGGAAGGGTTTGACCGCCTTCATTAACCCCTTCAGTACGAGGTGGCAGGGAGAGTACAGGGTGAGGCTGGAGTGTAGTAGTAGTAGCAATAGTAGTGGTGGTGGTGGTGGTGGTGGTGGTGATAGCAGTAGGAGTAGTAGTAGTAGTGGTGGTGGTGGTGGTGGTGATAATAGCAGTAGTAGTAGCAATAGTAGTGGTGGTGGTGGTGGTGGTGGTAATAGTAGTAGTAGTAGTAGTAGTAGTGGTGGTGGTGGTGGTGGTGATAATAGCAGTAGTAGTAGTAGTGGTGGTGGTGGTGGTGATAATAGCAGTAGTAGTAGTAGTGGTGGTGGTGGTGGTGGTGGTGGTGGTGGTGGTAATAGCAGTAGGAGTAGTAGTGTTAGTAGTAGTAGTAGTGGTAGTAATGTGGTGGTAGTCATAGTAGTGATGGTGGTGGTGGTAATAGTAGTAGTAGTAGTAGTAGTAAAAGCAACAGCAACAACACTAAGCCCATCTGAACTTAAACTCAGTGGACTGCAGGCTGAAGCTCCTATCCCCCAGTGCACCATCCTCCTTTGTGGGGATAGGGAGGGACGTGTGCATAACCCGGGCAGCTCCATCACTTGGTTACATCAGTGCCACGAGGTGAAGGCGACCCTCTCCTGCGCGGGAATGAAGGGGGTTAAGATTAAATCCAGTTTCTGATCGTCTTTAATAATGTTCTAAGATTAAATAGTTTTTGATCGACGTTTATCATGTTATTAATCTCTTGATCGCTTTAGTGTACTTTATATTTTCATCTAAAGGAACTGGGTAACGCCTATAGCTTGAATATTAAGGCGTGGTGCCTTGAAATTCGAATTAGTTATGAGGTAGGGGTGAATATCCTTGGTTACTAGTCAAATCAGCCCCTCTGATCTGACTACACCTGGCCATTAACTGAGCAAAACGGGCTGGGGACCTTAATAATAATAATGAATGACTAGAGCAAATTGTATTCCCAAGCTGAAGAGGCTAAAAAATAATTCCTTTTCAACGATTTCTTTCACCATAATTTTCTCCAGTCAAAAAAAAAAAAAAGATGCTATACTGCATTCACTCAAACTTGGCTTAAATTTGCCATCTGTCCGTCTTGAATGCAGAGTTGTTAAAAACAGATGAGCACTAGAATATGGTGCTAGTCGCTAAGAAGTGCTGTGAATGTGGAGTGGTGGTAGTATCGTCTTTTTCTGCCACTGAATTGTGATATAAGCTGCAAAAGGGCGAAAATCTGAGCCAAGTTAAGGTGAACAGACTATATGCACTGATGGCTTCCTAATATAATGTATATAGGGAGGTCTATACTGTATATAGCGCTCCACTTCCACTCTGGGCTAATTCTCGTATTATGGGGTCGGCTCAGTGTTGTCAGTATCTGCCCTGCATCATTTATTCAATTTCCTACTCCCACTGCCACAACCACGCCCACACTAGCCAACTAAGCCGTCCCTGCAACACACAAGAAACTGTCAGGTGAGTTTGAGGTGTGGATTTTACGGCCGTACTCCGCTTGTCATTTTGTCACCATATAATGTTTTGATTCTGGCGCCAAGCAGTGTTGCCAGGTACAGCGTCATTACCACCGTGCTAATTTGTGGAAACTTCTCAAATGATGCGTGGAGTTTTTATCCTTTACAGTGAGGATATAGACGCTAAATTGGGAACGGAATAACAGTGCTTACTATACATTTGTCATCCTTCACAATGAGGAACCATAGCAATCAAAATATGTGATAGGAAATGTCCTCCGCAAGCGTTCCATGGCATCCTCACGAAAGCCCCTTCTTGTTTTGGTTCTAGGACGGGGTCGGGGATGATGCCATTGTACGATAATGCCTTTGAATTGGCCTCCACTTCGAATGTCATCTTTTTTTCCCTCTCTTGTATTTGTTTCACTTCTGTTTAGCATGGTATTGCCGAGGAATGACCGTTTTCTTTATACTTTATGCCAGAAAAAGCGAATTTAATGGTAAACCAAATTCTAATTAAATTTACACCTATATAGCTACAAAATTTATTACTTTTAGTTGTTATAGAACACACGAGAGTATAATATTGTTGTCACAAGTTAACAAAAACACAGGCTTGGGTTTGGATGAGGTTCCTAGAGGCAATTAGTTGTTTCATGGAGTTTGTAGCCTACGAGGGAGAAATATAATACTTCTACAGCACATCTTTTCCACGCCCATCTGTTGTTGATGGGAGATGACTGGTAGTAAGGCCAGCGTACGAATATATTAAGTGGAGCAGTGAGAATTAAGGTAGCACATCTCGCTGTCGTAACATCATCTCGGTGAAATATATAATTCCGTTGTTTTTTACTGCATAGTTAGGGCTTTTTATTTTATTTTTGTGATTGGTGGATGAAGAACACGGGGTAGAGTCAGATTCATTCCTGATTTGTTTCTCTCAAGCTTCATCAGTAGTCAGGAATAAGTTTTGACTTTTAGGGTTTAAACTCGTATTCTACGTGGCTTTGAAAACTTCCTAACTCCTCTTCCTCAGCGATTCATTTTACACACTAAAATTCAGTATCCTTTTGCCTGTTATGTACTCAGTGTCTATGTTAAGGCGATTTAAATAACATACAGGTGAACGTTAATGCACAGTGTACAAAAGAAATCGCCAAGAAAGAGGTGTAACGGAAGCCTCCCATGTCACCTACTATACTGTCATCTTAATTTTCCTTCCTGATCACACTGTAGTTGCAGCTGTAGACGACCAGTTATGAAATTATCTTATCAATCCTTCTTTCATTCACTTGTAATCTTCCTTGTCTAATCTTTTCTTGCCTATCACTTTATCAGGAACATATTTGAAGTAGATTTGGAGATTTCGTAACACCTCTTCCTTAACGAGGGGGCAAAGTGACTCAGACTATGTGGAGAGAATGGAGAATGAAAGACTGACTAAGAGGGTGTATTTAGGTGAAGTGGAGGGAGGGAGAGGGAGGGGGAGACCGAGGATGAGGTGGAGGAATGGAGTTGAGAGGTATATGAGGGAGGGGGGAGTGAGCTGGAAGGAAGGCAGTCAAGTGGTGGGTGACAGAGCGACTTGGAGACTTTTTTTCTGCGGTCACCCTTTGCGGGATTAGGGCGTCGGGCTATAGATAGATAGATGAAGTGGCTCAGTGGTAGCCCTCGCACCTCACGACCGTAGAGTTGGTAGTTCGATCCCGCACCAGACTAGCGTCTATCTAGTGAGATGTGGTCTCCAAGAATCTGTCTCCTTTCGCCGCAGAGCTATGACCTAAAGAAGAGTTATGCGATTGGTCCTGGCTCGTGGATTCACCGTCTTCCTTATCGATTTGTTCAACACCTCAGTATACTCATGTGTCACTGATGCAGGCTATGTTGATACACAATATACAATAACATACCAGATACAGTAACTAGCCGGCAATGAAAAGATGTTAAAATCAACCCAAAGCCAACGGAAACCAATTTAATCTTTCGTAGGACGTACGTTGTTTTGTTGGTTACACTTTTCCTTACTATCAATCAATCAATCAATCAATCATTTCCTGTGCCACCCCACGGGATGCATAGGGCCTCAATGAACTCTCTCCACCAATATTTGTCTCTTGCCATCTCCTTCAGGTCCCACCAACACTCCTCTCCTGCTTCCTTACTATAGTAGATTTGTTTTCCTCTGAGAGCGATTCTTAACACGTCAGCTCAGTTGATGGTCAAGTGCATTCAGATTGGAAAGTAAATTTGACTTGTAACCAAGGAGACTCTACCACAAGAAATGCACAGGTAGTGTTAAATGCAATCACGGCGTGGCCCCTCAAATGTAAACAGATATAGTTGATTTTTTGTGCGTGGTAGGCTAACATTTTCCTGTATGCTGTTTATTCGGTCAAACCCATTACAGTATTGTGTGTGTGTGTGTGTGTGTGTGTGTGTGTGTGTGTGTGTGTGATAGGCTAACATTTTCCTGTATGCTGTTTATTCAGTCAAACCAATTATAGTTTATTTTTGTATGTGGTGGGCAAACATTTTCCTTTATGCTCTTTATTCAGTTATTAGAGTCACTTAGATACAAAAGAAAATGTGTATCTAAGAAAGAGTTGTTATAAAGCTTCCTACATTAACAAATATTATGGCCGCTTGACTTATGGGTAAATGAGGCTTACATATAGTCTATTTAACTTTCATCTGACGGAACTGGGTCATAAACAGCTTGAATACTACGTCGTTTCTGCATGAACCTTAATGAACCATGGCTGCGAGGTAAGGATGAGTCTCCTTGATTACTAAACAAATCAAACCTTCAGTCTAGTTGCACATCATCATTAACCGACCTTGAAAAATGGGGGAGGGGGAGGTCACAGTAAATGTATTGTACTTTTTTACTTCTGTACTCTTTTTATCATAACTTGGCCTGAAATTACCATCACCGTATCTTCAATGCCGAGTTTGAAAAATAGATTAACACTGGAATATGCTGCTAGTCACGAAGAAGTCTATGGAAGGGATGTATAGCCAGAGTATAATAATTGTGTTTGACGGCTATTCTCTTTTTATTCTAACTTGGCCTAAAACTGCCCATCACTACATCTTCAGTGCTGAGCTGGATAAATAGATTAACGCTGGAACATGCTGCTAGTCACGAAGAAATGAATGAAGAGTATGTATAGCCGTAGTTAGGTGGGGAAAAAAAAAGAGAAGAGACTGCAAAATGGCAAATTCAATTTTAGGGAGGTATTTCGAAATGGTGGGATTCGAGGCTTCAGCTTAGTGTTTCTTTCTTTCTTTCTTTTATCCGACGGAAGTGAGCCACTTTCATAACTTGAATATTAAATCGTGGTTACGTGAAATTCGAAGTTAGGCGGGTTTGATCCTTGGTCACTAGTCAAATCACCCCCTCCAGTCTGGCTTTATTTGTCAATCTACTGAGCTGAAATGGGTCATGGATCTTGTCAAGTGATAGCAGGCATACTCTCTCTCTCTCTCTCTCTCTCTCATAGGATTCTAGTCATGGGTTCGTTCATCAAAAGGAAAACTCGGAAAGCTCTATGAAGGTAGCATAAATTCGTCATCGTAGTGAAGGGATGAAGCTGCATAAATAGAACTCCCGCTTTCCCATTATTTATCATTATTATTATTATTACTATTATGATTATTGGAGACAGCGTCAGATTGTTTCACTCATCTAACCCACCCGTTACGAAATATAACAACACTGCCTGGGAGATGTTACGAGGTTGAAAATTTGGGCGCATGAGGATTAGAGGTTGGTAGGGGGCTGGCAACAGTGATCAAAGTCCCCCAGTTCGAAGTCTCCATTAAAATTAACAAAAATCGTCTGGAAAAAGGAAAAGTAAGCTCAGATAGACGGTTTGTGACTGGGGGCGAAGGTGCGAGGCGTGGAGGTAGCTAGTGGGGGAAAAAAAAAAAAATCTTCGCCTATAAGGATTTTAGAAGGGAGGTAGGCAAAAAGTTCTCGGTTAGAAGAGATTAGCGATTTTAGTTGTTTCAGTTTTGAGAGTGCGAGACGTGGCATAGTGGTATTAATCACCAAAATCTACCTTAACCTTTATTAAATCGTCTAAATATTTACAAATCGTTTGTAAAATAAGGAATAAACTCTAGTGGTCGATTTTCAGGGTTCGAGGCGTGGTTTTGTGGTAGGTGGTGGCGACCATCATCCACTCTCTTGATGTAGTGCTGCCTACTTCCTTAGCTTTTATCATTCTTTTTCTGTGCCTCACCTTCTCTCTTCCTATTTCTCCCATCTTTCCTGTCACTTCTTGTTCCTCTTCTTTCCTTTACAGGTGGCTTTACATTGAGTGACAAGCCAAATGGTTTCCTGTAAGCCAAGAAACCATTTACAACGCTGGGTGGTAACCATATAACCAAACCATACGTGCTCCCTACGTGTCAGCAAGTGGGTTGGTGGAGGGTTGGTGCCCCTCCCTGTAAAACAACTAACTCAGTGTCAAATGGCCACCCTTTGCGGGATTGTGGTGTCTGGCAATAGATAGATAGATAGAGACGTGGTTAGGGTAGCAACAGAGGCAGTAGTGGGTTTAGTAAGGAACGAGACGCTCCCACGTATTGCCGGCCTTAAGAGGAAGGGATTCTAAGGTTACTCAAAACTAATTTTCTTTTCTCTGTTTATTTACAAACTATGTACAAATTATACACTAAGTCAAAAAACAACAACTTATTTGGTTCACTCCACAAACTCAAAGTTACGCAACTGCTTTATGGTCTTACTCTACAATAAAACTATTAAATCATGCCACCTTACAATGGTAATCAACAATACAACTAAGTCCCATTAAACAAGTAACAATTCACGAGTATTGTTCGCGTAACACTTGAAATGTCACTATGATTATTACTCGTCAACTGAAGATAATACTAAAAGTAATATTCTCCTACACTTAGACTAATACTAAGGATAATACTCTAGCATACCATCATATCACTATAGCGTTGTCACTACTAGAACATTAATCACTGTAACATTTTATTCTAGTATCACTTCACCTCAAGTTACTTCAATATATTTATGCAGAATTAATACCACTCTTTAACACAGTTATCTGCCCTACTCAATACTTCTCCTTAATAAAGACACTTAACTCTTATGTAATTTTTGTTCTCTTCATCATTGAGCAAATAAGTTAATTTAACAATCATACAAATTATCCGGCCCGTGCTGTTATACCCTACCACGGCTCTACAGTATACTCTCAATATACACCTCCAGACACACAGCCACAGCTCTGCACAGCCACGCCTTCAAGAACATACGCAATCCCTCCACACAAACACCCATTCCTCTACATATCCAAACCTCCACACGTAGCCCTGCCTCCACCTACGTAACCCCAATCTCGCCTCCACACACTTAGTTCCACCTCAACACACCTAGCCCCACCTCCACTCATTCATACACGATAACATCTTCACAAACATCGATTCATCAACACATACATATCCTTAACTCGACACACAAAGTTCTATTTCTATATACATAGCCATATCTTTAAATACATCTAGTTATCCCTGAACGCATTAGGCCTCTCCGTCCCATGCAGAACTGCACTTACACACATGAAGATCCAGCTTAGACACAGCCATGTCTCCATACACACAGCCACACGTACACACAGGAGAGAGAGAGAGAGAGAGAGAGAGAGAGAGAGAGTAAAAATATTTCCTTACAGTGCACATGTTACACACCCCTAAATAAGCGCGCACACACACACACACACACACACACACACACACACACAAAGTTATACGTCTACACAGAACAGGCGAAACTTGGAATGTGACATCCGTAGACTCTCGGGCAGCAAACTTTCTTAAGCGAATTTATGGCCGATCGAAAGTTAGGTTAGGTCACTTTGGGCAGGGTTTGGTCTGATTAGGTAATTTTTGGATGGGTTGGGTTCAGTTCGACTAGATATAGACGGATTAGGTTAGATTGCTTTAGAATACGTCGATTTTGATAGGTTTTGGGTTGGGTTTTATTTGGTTGGGTTAGGTTCGGTTGGATTAGGTCATTTTAGGCTTGACTGGTTGGGTTAGGTCGAGTATGGTATGGTTAAGTGAGACTGGGTAGGATTAGGTAGGGTTAGATGCGGTTAAGGTGCGTCAGAATTGGTTAGGTTAAGTATGGGGTTAGGGGAGATTGTGAGGTTAAATACAATTAGACTGGGTTAGATTAGGTTGGGTTAATTTAGGTTGGATTAGGTCATTCGAGGTTAGGCAGGGCGAGCAAATATGGATAGGTTAGGTGAGACTCTAACTTGGCCTAAAATTATCATCTCTCCAACTTGAATACTGAGTTGCAGCAATAGATTAATACTAGAATACGTAAGTCACAAAAAAGTACCATTGAAGAGGAGCCGTAGCGCTGCCCTTTTCTGCCAATGACCCATGTAAGCCGCAAGAGGACGAAAATCTGGGTCAAGTTACCCTGAAAAAAAGTAGTATAATGCAGGATGCTATGATATTCTAGGAAGTTGTGGACAGTTGAGAGTTGTTTGTGAATTGCAATAAAGGGACAGGCAGACAGACAGACAGATAGAGGACAGACAGATGCAGAGAACGGAGACACGATAGGGGAGAAGAATCCTGACGTTATTATGAGTGTAGTTGACTTCATAGCATACTACATTATATTTGTGCCCTAAATTTAGTAGCATGTTTATGTATAACCAAGGTTCGTTGACAAGTAGTGAACACACACACACACACACACACACACACACACACACACACACACACACACACACACACACACACACACACAGTACTCTCTAGTGGAACTTGCTGGTGAGGAAATGTGTGTATGTAACTGTGATGGTGTCGGGAGGTTGCCATGGTAACACACAGGCACCTCGCACCACACACACACAACACATCCACACACACACACACAACACATCCACACACACACACACACACACACAGCAACCACTCCAAACCATACACCCCCGATCTCCCCACACCCCCACACATACAACACATCCCCCCCTCACCCCCACACACACTGCAACCACATCAAACCATACACCCTCCACCCACCCACCCACCCACACACACACACACACACACACACACACACACACACACACACACACACACACACACACACACACACACATAGTACTCTCTAGTGGAACTTGCTGGTGAGGAAATGTGTGTATGTAACTGTGATGGTGTCGGGAGGTTGCCATGGTAACACACAGGCACCTCGCACCACACACACACACACACACACACACACACACAATTTATTTTTGGGTAGGGATGGTAAAGAGACCTGTATGATTATGAGAGTTGATAGAGACAGCATTATCACTCTTATAGCAGTATGACTCACTCAGCTGAATGCTATCGCCAAGCAGTACCTGGAATAAAATACTAGAGTTGCCCCTACCATGAGAGGGCCCGGGTACCATCTAGTGGCTGTAAAAGTAGCTGGACAAGTCTCTCGTCTTGGTAGGCGTCGCTACTTGGCTACTTTTGCTAGTGGCCGTATGACAGTGCAAGGACGAGGGTGCGTGTGTATTGCTGTGCATCATTCCTCTGAGGTAAATGTTGGATATTTGCTGTTCTTAGCCATTAAGGTGACTACATTAGGACACAAGGATATCGCACTGACTGCCAGGAAGTATCATGGCCCAAAGAAACATTACCTATGAGGCTACTAGACGTAATTCTGATGAGACAAGGGGGCTGTTGGTGTGAGGGAGATGGAGGCCTTGTACCGCCTCCATCTTGGTGTCTCAGACCAGTGAAATAGCAGTGTGAGTGTCATCCTGTAGATTCTCGTTCCGATCAGACTGGTGGACTAGGCTTGCCTGCCTCCTTGTCCATGTCCACCCAACAGTACAGTTTGGGACCTGAATGTATACTGATCAGTGCGATTCAGATATGAGAGGGACAATGTGATGGAAAAAATTATTGTATGTAAATTATTTTGTCCTGAAGCGCATGCACACACACACACACACACACACACACACACACACACACACACACACACACACACACACACACACACACACACACACACACACACACACACACACACACACACACACACACACACACACACACACACACACACACACACACACACACACACACACACACACACACACACACACACACACACACACACACACACACACACACACACACACACACACACACACACACACACACACACACACACACACACACACACACACACACACACACACACACACACACACACACACACACACACACACACACACACACACACACACACACACACACACACACACACACACACACACACACACACACACACACACACACACACACACACACACACACACACACAGTATATTATGGTGTTGTTCCTTCATTTGCCTAGGCCGAGATCGTCGTTTTTTTGCAGCTGATTTCCCGTAGTGCAGTGGTAAATTTGGACAAATATACAGCTCTGCATCATTTCCACGTCCCTTCTTCGTGACTAGCATCAATCTAGTGTTAACCCCTTGTCACAACACAAAATTTAAGAAAGAGATTGCAATTTTACGCCAAGTTAGATTGAACAGGGGTCCTTATCCTGCAGCGGTGTGTCACAGGCTGATGATGATGATAATAGGGTTGTCGGAGATTATGGTGATAATGATGATAGTGATGCTGCTGATGATAGTGATGTTGAAACTCCTGAACCAACTAACTGGACCGAGATTATGGTGATTGTAATGATGATGAAGCAGTTGGGATAATAATGATGATGATGATGACGGTGATGGAACTTATGTAGTAACTCTTTAACAGGGTTGTGATGATTGCTGTGCTTGACGCTGTTGCTCCTGGCGATGATGATGATGATGATGATGATGACGATGATGATGATGATGATGACGACTACGACAACGATGATGATGGTGATGACGATGATGATGATGGTGACGGCGACGATCTTCATGTCTATGGCTGAGTCACCTCTTGTTTTTCGTTTCTCTTCAAATGTAGTTGGTGACTGTGTGTAGGAGAGAGAGAGAGAGAGAGAATGTGTGTGTGTGTGTGTGTGTGTGTGTGTGTGTGTGTGTGTGTGTGTGTGTGTGTGTGTGTGTGTGTCCACGCATGCTTGTGTGTATTTGCGTGCGTGCGTGCGTGTGTACAGCATTTCCCTCACACTCGAACTATTTCTATCATAAGAGTGCAAATGAGGTCAGGGATATTGCTCTTCTTGGCCATACAAATACTAAACATTTACACTATATTCTGAAAAAACATACTGGATCCCTAAGGTCACTCAATGGGTTTCAAAAATCATTGTTCACTGTCTCTTTATTTATCGCAAGGAAAGGGATGGATGTGTGTCCGAAATAGTAGCTCAGTTTTGGTCTTTCTCTGGACCGTGAATTATTTAAATGGAATAATTATCCTTATTTATATTGGTTTAGTTGTGAGGATGCAACACACGTTTTGTTTACGTTTTATCAGGGCACATCAAAGAGCGGCCATGTCCATCTGCTTCTCACTAATGATTTTCGAACGAGGTTCTACATTCCTCTAGATTTTAGGGACAGTGAAGCCGCACAGCACCACAACACGCCATACCATACCATACCATACCATACCACACCACAAAACCCCACACCACAAAACCCCACACCACAAAACCCCACACCACAAAACCCCACACCACACCACCCAACACCACACCACCCAACACCACACCACCCCACACCACACCACCCCAAACCTTACCACACCAACCACCCTTCCACACCACACCACACCAAGGGGATTAACCAAAGGGTCCTGAAGCTCCCGCATCTAGTAATTCTGAGCTTGTTTCCAGGTAACTCCACACACACACCTCAGGTCACGTCTTTCACAGAAGAGATAACGGAAGGAGAGCGAGCGTAACTGAATGGCAAGCCAGAGATGGAGTGAGAAGAAGAGGTGCACAGAGAACAAGATGGAGAGATGATATCATGCAGATCTACCGAGCAAGGACGGAACAGGCTAACAATCAATGGATCAGAGTGGAGAAAGGTGAGAGGGTCCTTATCATGCAGTGGTGTGTCACAGGCTGATGGTGATGATATTGATGGTGATAATGATGTAGATGCTGATGGTGGTGATGCTTTAACATCTCAACGTATGAGGTTACAGAATGCACAGTGAGGCTGCATAGCCAGGAAATGGAAGAATATGAGTGCATTTAAGCATTTATGTAATGTGATGAATAAGGATGGAAGATTAGAGGATGAAGTGACTGAAATGATACGTCAGGGAAGGAGGGTTGCTTGTTCTCTAAAAAGCAGTGATTAGGAAGAGGGAACTGAGGATGAAAGTATGAAAAAAAAGGGCACTGCATGCTGTGATTCCCACTTTAAAGTATGGAAGTGAAGCTTGGATCTTGCTGGAAGGACACAAGTCAAGAGTGAGAGCGGTGGAAATGAGCTACTTGAAAGGAGCATGTGGAGTTTCATAGAGAGACAGACAGACAAATGGGCAGATGAAGGAGCGTTGTGATGCTGATGTGGATGAGATTGAAAGCGTTAAGAGAAATACCTCGAGATGGTTTGGCCATGTGGAGAGGATGGCGAATAAGAGAATGACTAGAAGAGTGCACATGAGTTAGCTGGAAGGATAGAGGGTGATGGGGAGACCGACGATGAGATGGAGGGAAAGAGAAGAAACATATGAGTGCGATACTTGAGCTAAATGGTAGAGGACAGTACATCATGAAGGCGATTTGCTTGTGGCCACCCCTTACGGGATTAAGGGGTCTGGCTATAGGTAAACCGATATAGATAAATAGGTAGGTGATGATGATAATATGATGAAGATGAAGATGAAGATGATGATGATGATGAGAATGATAATGATAATGAGAATGACGGTGTAAATAATGATGATGATGATGGTGGTAATGAGGACGACAACTACGATGATGATGATGATTATGATGATGATTATAATGATGATGATATTGATGATGATTTTTGTCGGCAGGTGGAAGGACAGGACAAAACAGCAGGAATTCTACCATCGGTCCAAGTATCCACGATTCCACATCCACCTATCCATCCATCGATCCATCCATCCACCCATCCGTCCATCCATCCATCCATCCATCCATCTCGCTTGATGTTAAAAGCTAAGTCTATTTAACTTAAGTAGTACCAATTGCTTCTTCATAAGCTTTCCAGCTGTCTGAACAGATCTGCAGTAGCTTTTAACTTCTAGAATAACTCGGTTCTGGTGCTCAGTTTGGTACTTTTATTTTCCTTTGATCAGAACTGGCTCGGCAAATTTTGAGAAAAGTCCCTCAAGTAACTCCTATTATTTTTTTTACTAGGTTTCTAATGATGTCCATAGATCCGTTGTGGCTTTAATAGTTTCCTAGACAACACAGTCTTGGCGCTGTTCTCTGCCACCCTATTATACCATGTCACATAGTGTTCTCGCTCGCTTGCTCTGTATGCTCGCTCGCTTGAACAATAAATCACTGAAGAAAAGGTGGTATAAAGCCCCCTAAGCCGCCACAGTATTATAACCCTCGGTATGCAGTTCGTTCCCTGCGGCCTTGTAACTCTATGTACCCGAAGCGCTTACAAAATAACTCGAAATAATTTTCCTTTCGTAACTATACTCATTTCACTCTTACTTGGCCTGAGTTGTTGTTGTTGTTCTTGTTACATCTTAGGCTCCTCTGGATGTGAACCCAGTGCTATGTTGAAGGACTGTCTGTGTTGTGGTGGTGTGGTGCAGGAAGTGAGTGGGTGTGCTGTGGTGTGGGGGTGCCACTTTGCAGTATGAGCACAGGGGATTGTATGTGTGTTATATTTTGTGTTAGTATTGTAGCAGGGAAGGTTGGTGTACTCGTGTCTCTGGGTTCGGTAGTGTCTGAAGGGTGTATGGCTGGTGGTGGCACATGAAGGATGTTGTTTGGTAGAAAGTTTTGGCTGGCTGGGGTGTCTGTGTGTTTATGTATGTGTTTGGTATAGAAAGTTTTGGCTGGCTGGGGTGTCTGTGTGTTTATGTATGTGTTTGGTATAGAAAGTTTTGGCTGACTGGGGTGTCTGTGAGTTTATGTATGTGTCTTGGAAGTGTAGAGTCGGGTGGAGGAGAGGATATGTTGCAAAGATAATCTGTGTAGTGTTGGGCGGTTGTTCGATTTTGTTTCTTTGTGGAGAGGATGATGCAACATAAGGTTACAAAGGTGGGACGGATCTTGAGCTGAAGTGATGAACTGTGTGCCTCTCATATTCACCTGGTCTCTGACTGAAATTAGTTATGTTTCTTGGTGTAGGCTGTCAGTACTTGTGGTCTTAGTGTCTTCTGCTATCAAGGTATTGTTTTTTGTTCTTTAAAGCTTCTTCGTGTTGGTGTTGGGTAAGATTAGGGTTCAGCTTGAGCGGCAGTAATTCACGGTTGTTTTAATGTATTACTTATAAGTGGAGGATGGAGTTGGGATGTATATGAGAGAGGATGTGTGTGAATTAGGGGGAGTGATGCAGAATGACAGGGGACAGGGTGGCATAGAGGAGACTTGTTTGTGGCCACCTCTTACGGGATTAAGTCGTCTGGCTATAGATAGATGGATAGACAGATAGCTTATAGTTTCCATACAGTTTGCCGAGTAGTAGCGATAGTTATCACTAGAATATGATGCTAGTCACGAATGAGTGCTGTGGAAAGAATGTAGGGCTGTAGTATTGTCTACTTCTGCTACTGATCTGCCTGACATTCTGGTATGCTTTAAATAAAACTCTGTGCCAAGTTAAAGTGAAAGGCGTGTATGTTTGTGTAGGAGGAACAAGAGACAAGGAGGTTTTCTGTGGCCTGTTTTCTTTGTGCTTCCTACAAGACACAATAATAGTTATGACGGGGCATTGATGGCAAGTTTGTGGGTCAGCACACACTTACGGCCTCTCATTATACAAGGTGGTCCATATATTACGCCACCCAGTTCTTGTGTGTTGCGGGCACGGCTCAGTGAACATTATCAGTGTCTACCCTGCATCATTATCTATTTCCCACAACCCTCTTCAGGCTTAGCTTTATAATATAGGCTTTAATTTCGGTCCACTGATTGCATGGTGGAGAATTCCCATAACCTTTTTTATGCTTAACTGTATATCATTGAATTGTATAATCTTTTATGTCCACTGATCACACGGCTGAGCAGTAATTTGGTTAAGCGATCAGAATGTCTTAGCTCATCACAAAAGCCGTCCCCACAACACACAAGACTGCAGAGCGCAATATACTTATCACCTATATTAAGTCAAAGCCACAGTTTAAAAGGTAATGAAACAAGACAGAAAATTTAAGTTTTCATTATTAACACTTCAGTATAGAATACATTAACAGAGACAGCAATATAAAATATGCATTCAAAAGTAGCATTTGTCCACAGAACATCCTGGAGGGGAGCGACCCGACTTGCAAGGCAGATCACACCATCACCACCAGGCTTCTCTCGGCAGGTCAGGGCAGATCACCAGCAGCAGCAGCAAGTCATCTCACGGCTGGGGAAGACACGACACCCTGCCGCCGCCGCTGCCGCCGCCGCCGCCACCACCACCACCACCACCACCAGGCATCTCAGAGTAGGGGAAGACACCACACCACCGTCAGGCTTCTCACGGCAGGGCAGACCAAACTTTCCTGGCTTACAGGAAACCATTTGGCTTGTCACTCAATGTAAAGCCACCTGTAAAGGAAAGAAAAGCAATAAGAAGTGACAGGAAAGATGGGAGAAATAGGAAGAGAGGAGGGCAGGCACAGAAAAAGAACGATAAAGACTAAGGAAGGAGTAGGCAGCACTACATCAAGAGAGTGGATGATGGTCGCCACCACCTACCACAATGATAATGATAATAGATATGTAAACTATTGTATCCATCTAAGAAGAACAGTAGTAGTAGGTGTACAGTACAACCTTTCAGATCCAAAATGCCTAGGTCCAAAGGCTTTATGCAAAATGGAACATTTTGGAAAGTGGAATCATAATGGCAGCTGTGAGAAATGACTTGTGAAACAAATAATGTAGTCAAGGCAATTGAGAACAATAAGTAAACTGAAGCACTTGCATTAGTAACTTATTATCTGCTCTTAAACATGTCCACAAAAGAACTCAGTCTTCAGTTATACCTTGAATGTGTGAGGACATGATATCAACACCCCTCTATATCATAAAAAAATATTTTGGAAATTGGATGTTCGGATTTGGCAGGTTGTACTGAACCAGCAGTAGTAACCGTAGGCTTATCTGAATGTGAATTTGGTGGACTGCTGGCGCCAAAACTGGTCTGGGGGAAAAAGAGGGTGGTGAGGGACATAATTTTGTAATACCTTGTACTGTAGTTAAGCCACATGATTATATCAGTCCCACCACACGAAGGAGTCCCTCTTAGCACCATGTGTACAGTACGAAAGACTCCTTAGGCAGACTTGTGTTAAAGCGAACAAGTAATGATCAGAATACACTTGCAGAGTTACTAAACAGTGGACACCAAACATAGCCCAAAGTCCTACCCCTTCTTATTACAGCACCGATACAATACTCTTCAGTCCTGTTCTTCCTCCATTAATCCCTTTAATACAGTACTATATGTCTGTCTCAAGTTAGATATGATGGTCTGGTGGTAGAAATAGATAGTAAAATGAGAATATAACTACATCTTTTGGATTACAGGGCACAAACTGCTCCAATGATTAGCCTTTATTCTTGCTAATTTAAGACTGTTATTCAGCTTGGGTAAGACTTTTCAAACTGGAAGGGTCACATTACAACCTTCAGGAACCTGTTCAGTAGGAAAGTAATTAAAGGTTGATAGGAGAGCTTTTGGACTGAAGGGGTTAGGGACAGGCTTCATTAAGCCATTCTTGTTACCTTTAAACTATGTTAATCAGCATAGGAGAGACTTTTCAAACTTAGAGTCCCATATGACATTCTTTAACATGTGTAGGAGAGACACTGGATAAAGCCTGATTGGAGATATAGTATATTGAACTGGAAGGACTGCATACCTTACATCCTTCATTAGCCATTGCTGCTACCTTTAAATAAGAATTATCATACTGAAGGTAATTACTAGCAGCCTTCATTAACATATTACTGTACTGTAATTAGGAGAGAGGTTTCATAAGTTGATTGGAAGTCAGGAGACAGCAGGAATATACCATTACTGTTGAGGGGGATGAATTTGTGTGTAGGCTATGATATAGGAAGCATATCTCAGAATATGGATGTACAAGGTTAATCATATCTTGTATAGTACTTACACTTTCAGATTTGATAGCTTTTCCTTTTGTAATCTTTACTGAATGATGCAATCAGTTCATGATTACACATTATATAATCTCAGACTTCATCTGTGTCATTGTAGTTGGCTCACCTTGACAAATATTAGTCCTTCTGCTGCTTAGTTCCTGTGTCTAAGTGGCAGAATAAGACAGTATTATGGTTTTGCATCCTCCCCATAGATCTTCATTGTGATTTGCATGATAATCTAGTCTTTATCTCTAGAAACAGCTCAGCATTCAAGGTGGAGAGATGCCAGGTTTATGTCAGTTTAGGGTGGACATCTAGTCTATATGGTCTGTCTTTATTGTTTTATGTATTCATTATTATTATTATTATTATTATTTTTTACTGTGGATCAAATTTAGCGATTCATCTCTTCCGTTTATAAATCGGTACAACAGATAGGCTTTCATTCTCAGTTCTCACAGAAGGTAGGCCTATGACCACTGAGTACTGTACTGTCTTCCTGTGCAGTGTATATTTTGTCATTTGTACTCTCATTATAAGTTTCATTAAAGAATTTGTATCATATGTTTAGTTTCTGTGTCACTCAGTGTGTTAAGTTTATGTAATATATGGTTAATCGTTTAAGTCCTGCCGTTGGATAGCAGTCTTAAGTTCCAGTTTTTACTTTCTCCCTTTATATAAGTAGCAACTGCTCTATATTCTTTCCATAGCACTTGTTCATGATTAGCATTAAACTGCAGGCTTAGGTATTCCAAGTAGCTCAGGAAATTTCGAAATATCTCCTCCTAAAGCGACATTAATAGGTACATGACAATTTAGTTTAGTCTGTGCATGATAGTTCAATTTCCCATTTTTTGTAACGTAAAGAAATAAAATACAGTAGAAGTTTTAGCCGGTATCCTAAAGGGGGCGCGGTGGCATGGTCAGTATGGTGCTGGCCTGCTGATCAGGAGGACCCGGGTTCAAGTCCCGGTTGATAGAGGTTTCTTTAAAATGTGGCTGAGGGAAGTTTGCGTAGCAGGCTTTCCTTAATACCACAACGCCCCATACTTGCACTTCAGCTTACACACACCAAGACACTTACACACACTACTACATACATACACACATCGACACACACACTACTACATACATACACACATCAAGACACACACACAGTAATACATTCACACATCAAGACACACACACTACTACATACATACACACATCAAGACACACACACACTACTTCACACACCACGACACGTACATAGCCACAGCCACCTTCACACAGTAGACACACCACACACACACAGAGGGTGGGACAGTCACACCACAGGCAGACAGAGAGCGACAGACACACCACAGGCAGACAGAGAGCGACAGACACACCACAGGCAGACAGAGAGCGACAGACACACCACAGGCAGACAGAGAGGGGTATATACAAAACACAGGGAGTGAGAGAGGAGGGGGTTTTATTAAAAAGTCCAATTTTGGTATACCTCCTGTGGCAAAATTGATATAGCCCCCCCTTTAATATTTTTTGGATATTTTCATTTAGTGCTCCCCAGGCCCCAGACCCACTCGGCTGAACCAAATTGTCTGGCGTCAGCTGGAACATGATATACCAGAGTTATGCCGGTCATGTGGGGGTTAATGGTGACAGTGTAGTAACTGTCAGGCTCCTATGACTCACTCAGCCGAACAAAATCGTCTGTCAGCTGGAATGGAATACTAGAGTTGTCCCAAGCACCAGAGGGTTAAGAAGATTAACCCCCTGAGTGATGCTCGGGACAACTCTAGTACCCCATTTCAGCTGACTCAGACGATTTTCTTCGACTGAGTGAGTCATAGGAGCCTGACAGTGTCAATACCGTCACCATTAACCCCCTCACGACCGACATAACTCTAGCATCATGTTCCAGCTGACGCCAGACAATTAGGTTCAGCCGAGAGAGGATCCTAGGATCCTGAGAGACACTATAACATCACAAACAAAATACAAAATGCCTTCCCTCCATCTTGAACGTACTATCATTCATTTACATTAAGTAAGCTCGTATTTTCGTATTTTTGCAGCTTATTTCATGTATCTTAGTTAAAAGAAAAAAATACTACGAGCTCTGTATCTTTTCATAGCCCTTCTTCGTGACTAGCATCGTATTCTAGTTATCTATAGTTACAACTGAGCATTCAAGTTGGAGGGATCACAACTTTAAGCAATTACAGTAAACAAACAAACAAAAAGCAAGTGTCGTCCTCTTGACCTCTCGTCTTCGCAGGAATGCAGCGGTGGCGCCATCTTGTGCGTGGAATGCGTGAAGTGCAGGCTCTTGAGTGGAAGGAGCACGGAGCCACGGGAGGCTTAATAATATTCGCTAGTCAGCCAGTCTAGAAGCCTGGGACATTTCCCTGAAATAATAATAATAATAATAATAGAAATAACAACAAACCCACTCATATACATAATTCAATATCTTAGTCACTCGATCTGTCCATTCCTCCCCTTCAGTACGAGGACGCATTTCTGTAAGCTATTTTTTCTAACATGGGAGGTTCGATACGTTTGACTGAGCCTATCCATAAGACTCCTAAAGCTGAGTAAATGCCTCTGAAAGTTGCAAAATATAAAATATAAAACGTCTATATGATATAAAAACCTTTGTTCACCTCCGGGACTCGATCTGTGGCGCCTAGAACAAGTGCTGACGTCATGTTTACACTTTGCTACCTTTAGACGATTTCCTGGAGCTTAAAGAAACCCTCTCGGGATGATGGGACAGACACAATAACCCCTTCAGACAGAGAATGACTTAGTTACTTTGTTCTAGGTAACCGGACGATTTTATTCAGCTTAGGAGATCCCCTCGTAGTGAAGGGGTTGATGGTGACTGTATCTAACCCCTCCAGTACGAAATTTCTCTCCAGAGTTGAAGAAAATCGTCTGGAGGAAGAAAGATGAAAATGGAAAAAAGTGTTAATGTGGACATTGAGTTAGATAAGACTGGTTTGGTTAAGGTAGGGTAGGGATGGGTCGGTTATGGCCGGGTGGGGTAGCGTTGGGTTAGTTTTGACAGGGCGGCGTAGGACTGGGCCGGTTTTGGCAGGGTGGGGTAGGACTGGGTCGGTTTTGGCAGGGTGTGGTAGGAATGGTTCGGTTTTGGCAGGGTGGGGTAGCGTTGGGTAGGTTTTGGCCGGGTGGGGCAGGATTGAGTCTTTTTTGGCAGGGTGGGGTAGGATTGGGTCGGTTTTGGCAGGGTGGGGTAGGGTTGGATCGGTTTTGGCAGGGTGGGGTAGGGTTGGATCGGTTTTGGCAGGGTGGGGTAGGGTTGGGTCGGTTTTGGCAGGGTGGGGTAGGGTTGGGTCGGTTTTGGCAGGGTGGGGTAGGACTGGGTCAGTTTTGTCAGGGTGAGGTAGGATTGTGTCGGTTATGACAGAGTTTAGGATAGGTTTTGGTTGGTTTTGGCAGCGTGGGTTAGGATTTGGTCGGTTTTGGCAGAGTGGGGTTTGATTGGGTCGGTTTTTGCAGGGTGGGGTAGGATTGGGTCGGTTTTGGCAGGGTGGGGTAGGATTGGGTCGGTTTTTGCAGGGTGAGGTAGGATTGGGTCGGTTTGGACAGGGTGTTAGGACTCCATATTATAATTACAAATCATAATAGTTCCGTCATATCCAACGCCTATTTCACTCAGTTATACTACACCGTCTCATTAAATTTGGGGCGATCTTCTCTACGATTTTTGTTCTTCTCTGCTTAGTTCAGTCCTTTAGTTCATTCATGACCCTTGGCTTTCCTTTTTATTTTTATTTTTTATGAGGTGGAGCGCAGGGGCACGAGGCTAGACCACCATTAGTCCAGAATATTAAAGGGTAGGCCACCAAGCTACGCCCTGGTAACGTCTACACGTCAAAACATCTGTTAACCTCTGGGACTTGAACCGCGGAGCGCTGGACGCAGAGCTCTCGGTTTGCGGATGTCACTTTTACTCTTTGCTAGCTTCTGACGATATCCTACAGCTTCAGAAAACCCTCTTAGGATGACGGGACAGAATCATTTAACCCTTCAGACCAAGAACGATTTATTTACTTTGTCCTAGCTGACCGCACGATTTTATTCAACTTAGGAGATCCCCTGACAGAGAAGGGGTTGATGCTGGCTGTATCTAACCCCTCATATTCAAAATTCCTCTCCAGAGCTGAAGAAAATCGTCTGGAGAAAGAATGAAGAAAACTGAAGAAAGTGTTAGAGTGAAAAATGAGTTAGATAAGATTGGTTTGGTTAGGGCAGGGTAGGGTTGGGTCGGTTATGCCAGGGTGGGGTAGGGTTGGGTCGGTTTTGGCAGGGTGAGGTAGGACTGGGATAGTTTTGGCAGGGTGGGGTAGGACTTGGATGGTTTTTGCAGGGTGGGGTAGGATTGGGTCGGTTATGGCAGGGTGGGGTCGGTCTTGGCAGGGTGGGGTAGGGACGGGTCGGTCTTGGCAGGGTGGGGTAGGATCGGGTCGGATATGGCAGGGTGGGGTAAGATCGGGTCGGTTTTGGCAGGGTGGGGTAGGTTTGGGTCGGTTTTGCCAGGGTGGGGTAGGGATGGGTCGGTCTTGGCAGGGTAGGGTAGAGATGGGTCGGTTTTGGCAGGGTGGGGTAGAGATGGGTCGGTCTTGGCAGGGTAGGGTAGAGATGGGTCGGTTTTGGCAGGGTGGGGTAGGGATGGGTCGGTCTTGGCAGGGTAGGGTAGGGATGGGTCGGTTTTGGCAGGGTGGGGTAGGGATGGGTCGGTCTTGGCAAGGTAGGGTAGAGATGGGTCGGTTTTGGCAGGGTGGGGTAGGATTGGGTCAGAGTTGGCAGGGTGGGATAGGAATGGCTCAGTTTTGGCTGGGTGGGATAGGTATGGGTCGGTTTTGCCAGGGTGGGGAAGGGTTGGGTCGGTTTTGGCAGAGTATTGGTTAGGTTTCGGTTGGTTTTGGCAGGGTGGGGCAGGATTGGGTCGGTTTTGGCAGGGTGGGGTATGATTAGGTCAGTTTTGGCAGAGTGGAGTAGAATTGAGTTGGTTTTGGTAGGGTGGGGTAGGGTTTGCTCGGTTTTGGTAGAGTGGGGTAGGATTGGATCGGTTTTGGCAGGGTGGGGTAGGATTGGGTCGGTTTTGGAAGGGTGAGGTAGGATTGGGTCGGTTTGGACAGGGTAGGGTAGGTGTGGGTCGGTTTTGGCAGGGTGGGCAAGGATTGGGTCGCATTTGGCAAGGTGGGGTAGAATTGGGTTGGTTTTGGCAGAGTAGGGTAGGGATGGGTCGGTTATGGCAGGGTAGGGTAGGATTGGGTCGGTTTTGGCCGGGTGAAGTAGGATGGGGTCGGTTTTGGCCGGGTGAAGTAGGATGGGGTCGGTTTTGACAGGGTGGGGTAAGACTGGGTCGGTTTTTGGCAGGGTGGGAAAGGATTGGTCGGGTTTGGCAGGGTGGAGTAGGACTGGGTTGGTTTTGGCAGGGTGGGGTAGGATTGTGTCGGTCTTGACAGGGTGGGGTAAGGTTGGGTTGGTTTTGGCAGTATGGGATAGGGATGGGTCGAGTTGCGTTTGGGAGGGTAGGATAGGTTATGGCAGGGTAAGATAGGGCTGGGTGGTGGTGGACTGGGTAGGGTAGGGCTGGGTTGGGTAGGGTAGGGCTGGGTAGGGTAGGGTAGGCTGAATCAGGGTAGTGTAGGGTACAGAAGAGAGGTGGGTATAACTGCCGTTTAGTTCCGTCATATCCAACGCCTATTTCACTCAGTTATACTACACCGTCTCATCAAATTTGGGGCGATCTTCTCTATGATTTTTGTTCTTCTCTGCTTAGTTCAGTCCTTTAGTTCATTCATGACCCTTGGCTTTCCTTTTTTTTTTTTTTTAATGAGGTGGAGCGCAGGGGCACGAGGCTAGACCACCATTAGTCCAGAATATTAAAGGGTAGGCCACCAAGCTACGCCCTGGTAACGTCTACACGTCAAAACATCTGTCCACCTCTGGGACTTGAACCGCGGAGCGCTGGACGCAGAGCTCTCGGTTTGCGGATGTCACTTTTACTCTTTGCTAGCTTCTGACGATATCCTACAGCTTCAGAAAACCCTCTTAGGATGACGGGACAGAATCATTTAATCTTTCAAGCCGAGAACAACTTATTTACATTGTCCTAGCTGACCGCATGATTTTATTCAGCTTAGGAGATCCCCTGATAGGGATGGGGTTGATGATGGCAGTATTTAACCCTTCCAGTTCGAAATTTCTCTCTACTGTAGAGGTGAAGAAAATCATCCGAAGGTAGAGAGGAGAAAACAGGAAAAGTAATGTAGTGGTGAAAGGGCTGTACAGGGGAGGGTAGGTTAAAGTAGGGTAGAGCTGGGTCGGCAATGGCAGGGTAGGGTAGGGTAGGCTGAGGTAAGTTGTGTAGGGTTGAGAAGAGTAGGGTAGGGTAAATTGAACTGAATAAGTATATACAATAAAATCTGGCGATACAACAACCAGGGTCATATGCCGCCGGACGACAACGAGAATAAAAGCACTCGAAAAGATGAAATACACACACACACACACACACACACACACACACACACACACACACACAAAATACAATTCATAATTAAAACAAGAAAAACACTAAAACACTAAGAACACTAAAACCACTGTACACGGTAGTGCAGCTGCCTACACCAAGCAAAGGTTTCCCCCTCCACCACTCCAAGTACCAACAGAAGACTACAATCCCTCTCCTGCCCGGTGCTCAGAGAGGTAACGATGGCGCAATTCCCCAACAGTGGACACCATCAGCAAAAGCCGAAGAGTCAGGGGGACGAAGCATTCCACACAGAAAGTAGGGGGAAAGTCCTCCATTAAAAATCAATGAGAGAACCAGGAATGGCCCATTCGGAGCCAGCATAAAGCCGTCTCCCACCTGCATTCAGACCTCGGCAAATGAAGGGGCCCGTTTACCCACAAATATCACACATTTTGTTGGCCCCCACCGCATCCCACCTACTCTGCCAGTGGGAGCAAACAGTGAGTGGTTAGATGAATATCACTGAGCGAGGCAGGGGAGAGGTGAGGATGGGCGAGAGGCAGCAGCCTTTGCCAGAGCGTCAGCATGCTCATTGCCCACAATGGTACAAAACCACAAAGCAGTCCCTAGCAAGCACAGCCATTCTAAAACACTGTAGACAACAAAAGAGGATTGGACGGGAAAACACAAAATGGAGATCGGCAGAGTCGCTAAAAACTGTATAACAAACAGGAGGGAAGCTAAATATCAATTTGACTGCGAGTAAAATAGCAGTAAGTTCTGCGATAAAAGTAGATACGATGGGGGAAGACTCCTACCACGAATGAAATCGGGAAATATAACACCCAAGCCTGTCCCCTCACGGGATTTCAATCCATCAGTACATACGAGAATCGAGACACTGTGAGAGGAAGCATGTTCTAAAAAAATAGCAAAGAGCCACCTGTGAGGAAAGAAAGGCCCCTCTCTCAGGAAAGTAAACACACGGTTGCACCCCTGAGAGGAGCCAGGGAGCCATCCTTGGTACACGCACAGGGCAAACAAGAAAGGTTGGAACATCCACATCCCCCATGGCAGCCTTCACCCTGTACCCAAACGGATGTGGATAGCGAGGATACGGCGAGGCAGACACTCCCTCCGGAACAGAGCCAACAAAATCTTCCTGAACTTTAGCAAAGACGGTGACACTAAGGACACTAGTTTGAGGCACTCCCTCCTCTTGAGGATATGAGGGAAACAAGGTGGCACCAATACGGAAAAATTCCATAATCAGTAAAGGCAACCTACCACGCAAACCAAGATGGTGACCTGCAATACCTGGCTTGTGAAACGGTAGGACAACAGCCCCCCGCCAAGAAGCAGGAGTGGACGAATCTCTCCAAATTCTATTTATAAGACTCAGGAGGAAGGACACTGCTTCATCATCCAGGTACCTCAGCACTGCATGGGGAATATTATCGACTCCGGAGAAGTGTCATGACAGGGAAAGGGTAGATCAAAGTTTACAACAAGACAAAGGGAGGTTGTAAGTCTCTCCGCCCCCAGAACGGATGTCCAACACCTTAATCTCCTCCACCTCCCTAAGCCTGGCAAAAACCGAAGAACGAGTATCCCTACAGGAGACCTCAGCGGTAGGATAGGGTAGGGAACGCTAGGGCAGGGTAGGCTGGGGTAGGGTAGTGTAGGGCAGAGAAAAGTAGGTTAGGATGGGTTGGTTTAGGCTAAAGTAGGACAGAATAGGAGAGGGGTAAAATGTGCCTAGTCCAGGAACGAAAAATATCTCAGTTATCCATGTAACTAGCGTTTTCTATTTCGGTAGATTATTTTCTTGTCTGCCTAAAGTATCGTGATGTACGAACAATGAGATTAGATATCGAAACTGTAAGATGCGAATTAGTTACAAAGACGGTATTTTGTTTTGGCTAACGTTACATCGATACGTTCAGCTAAGAGCAACTCGGCAGAACTGAACAGTATATGACGTGCTAGATGAACGCTGTGACCGGAAAATAAATATATATGTATATATACTTCAGCATACAGTAAGCGATTTTATGTTAACTGAAGCCACCACAGCTAATGGGTTAAGTTTACACACACACACACACACACACACACACACACGTTGCGAAAAGTTTCACTGACGAAGTGGGTGGTTACTGTCCCCCTTGAGCAAGGGGACTGGTGTGTGCGTGTGTGGTCACAGCCTTGCCCTTAGATCGGACTATATGAGCTCTCAGCTCCCTTCCGGGAGGGTAAAAGCTGACGATCACGACCATCAAGTGATCCTGACCGACCCGGTGAATTGCACACACACACACACACACACACACACACACACACACACACACACACACACACACACACACACCATTACTTGCAACTGGCTGGCCTATCATACAGCCATATCCTATATTCACGAAGTACAACACATCTTACATTTATGTAGCATGTAAAAAAAAAAAAAAAAAAAAAGAGATGGTTATATAATACAGAACTGGGAAATATGATGATGATGATGATGATGATGATGATGATGATGATGATGATGATGATGATGAGAGGGGAGTAAACAGGGTGAGATGAGGAGAATGAGAGAGATGGATGGACATAACAGTGAATGTATTATGTATATTAACCTGACAAATGCCGAAGTAAGCTGGTAAGGGTGAGGTAATATGGAGCCTGACCCTACCGTGACACCATATAATTATTGATTTATCCACCGATAGATCTATCTATCTATCTATAGCCCGACGCCCTAATCCCGCAAAGAGTGGCCGCAGACAAAACGCCTCCAAGTCGCTCTGTCACCCACCATTTGACTACCCTCCCCCCAACTCACCCCCCCCCCTCTCATATACCTCTCAACTCCATCCCTCCACCTCATCCTCGGTCTACCCCTCCCTCTCCCTCCCTCAACTTCACCTACATACACCCTCTTCATTCTGTCCTTGACCTCCGCGGCAGGCAGACGTGCTTCCCAGAGCGCTTCATCACACCAAGGTCCAAGGAGAGAAGGTCTGTCCAGTCCGGCCGAGAATTCAACCTGGTTGGCGCATGACGTCACGTGGGAGACAGCTACTCACTCCACCCACTCAGTTACTTAGTTTCCCTAGGACGCAATGGTGGAGAGCTCGGTGTTCTCATATATTTATCTCATACTAGGACAGTTATTAGAAAGATGCCACTTAACTGTGCAGTAAGTGGATGCTATTCAATCAGCAGAAAAGACAGTGACATCAATTTCTTCAGGTTCCCTCAAGATAAAGACACTAGGAAGAATGGGTCCAGCTGTGTAAGAGACAAGACCTGGTAAACACAAAGGAAGCCCGTGTCTGCAGTCTACATTTTGCTGTTCTATCCCTCATTCCCTTTCTTCTCTCTTCACTTTCTTCCTCACTCTCTCCATTTCCTCATCTCTCCGGAGTAGTCCACCCGTCCCTCAATTACTGCTTCTTTCTCTCACATCCCCTATTCCCTCCTTCTTTTCCTTCAGTACTCCCTCTTTCTTTTATTTCCTCCATTCCCTCTTTCCTTTCCTCCATCATTCCCTCATTGTTTAACTTCCACTACTCCCTCCCTCCTTCCACTATTCCTTCACTCCATTACTCCCTAACTTCATTCCTTCATCCTTCTATGCATTCTCTCCCTCCTTCCGTTATACCCTCTCTCCCTCCACTCAACAATCATTCTCTCCATTCCTCCACTCCCTGCCACCTTTCACTGCTCCCTATTTTCTTTCCATTCATCCACTCCCTCCATCCCCCCAAGTATTCCCTCCCTCACTCCTTCCATCCAACTATCTATCCTTCTAGCGAATCCCTCCACTCTCCCGTAACCGCATCCCTTCTTTTCCTTCCTCGTTCTCCATTTCTTCTTTCTCTTCTACCAACTTTCCCTCAAGGTTTTCCTCCATCCCCTCTTCTTCTTGCCTCCCTCCCTCCACTAGCTGTCCTTCTCTCCCACTTCTCCTCCTACTTTCCTCTCTCTCCAATTTCCCTCACCCGTTCCCTCAATCTTTCTATCCCTCAGTCAGTTACCTACTTTCCTTCCTCTGTCCCTCCATCCCTTCCTCTCTATCCCTTCATCCTGCCCTCCCGTTTTTCTTTTCCTCCATTTTCTCTCACTCTTCCCTCATATCTACCTATCTATCCCTTCAACTATACCCTCACTCCCTTTAAAAACCATTATTTTATACTCTCTCTCTCCTTTTATTAGTACAGATATTACCTCCCTCCATCTTCCACCTGCTCCTCCTTCTCCTTCTCCTTTCTTCCCCCATTCTGCAGTCCATCTCTCCATTTCTGCTCCTCCTCCTCCCTCACTTTTCTCTCTCCCTCCTCCTCCTCATTCTCCACTTCTCCTCTCTTCCTCCATCCCTAACTCCCTTTCTCTTTTTTTCATCCTCCCTCTTCTTCCACTTTTCTAGCTCCCTCCTCCACCTCTTTCTCCTCTTCTCTTCTCTCTCCATACCTTCTACTCTCTTCCTTTCTTCGCTCACGTCGTTTACTTCATTCGCAAATACTGTATCTCCCTTCCTTCTCGCCCAATCACTTTTCTTTCCCTCCCGTTCCTCCCTACCTCTTCTCCCTCTCTCCCGTCTTGCTCTCCTTCTCTGGCTTCCACATTTTCTCCTTCATTTCTTCCTTTCTCCTTTCCTTCTCTTCCTCCCCGACTCCAAATCACCGCTTTCATTTTTTTTTTTCTCCAATCCATCTCTCTGTCTCTGTCTGTCTGTCTCTCTCTCTCTCTCTCTCTCTCTCTCTCTCTCTCTCTCTCCCTCTCTCTCGTTAACTGTTACATCCCCATTAACTAGTAGAAATGTTTATTATGCAATGAAAACACTTTAACCATAATATGATCAGCTGAAAGTTCTGGGGGCGAAGCTGTATAACATTATATTACCTCAGAAAAAAAGCAGTATACCCTAAAAGAAAACGGAAGTCATCGTCGGCCGCCCGTTTATCTCCCACCTGACGTCATCAGAACGTGCGCACGAAGAGACCTTCGGACCTTGCATCACACAGTAATTTAACAACTGAGTTGAAACTGATCGGATGCACTACAAAACCAACGTGCCCTGAAATGGCTAGTGCCATGGCCATGAACGAGGGAAGGGAGGCCCCCTTGGGTGACAACGAGGAAGAAATAGATATGGATACCGGGTTTACGGAGGTCATCAGTACAAGAGAGAAGAGAAAGAGGATGATACACGGCAGCGAGAGGGAAGCGAGTGATGAAGAAGAGGACAGAGACAACAAAAAGGTAAAGAATAAGTCGTGTGGGGTAGATGGAGGTGTTACTATACCATGTGATACGGGGAAGGCAGCTGGAGTGCAGCCGACTACACCACGTGGGTCAGGAGCAATGCCTAGCCAGGACCGTGACGAGGCCACCCCAAGGAATAAAGTGAGGCTTCTCTTCCCCACCAACACTGACCTAAATTATCACCAAAAACTACTCTGGACGGTGAAGCTTGGACTTGCATATCGACGGTTCGAGGTCCTGTTTAAGGAAGGTAGGCAGAGACCTTACGTCACAGTAGGAAGTCAGGAGGCAGTGATGCTGACCACGACTGGTCTTGAGGGTGTGACACTGCAGGTTCCGGAGGAGAGGGAGAGATGCACCAAGGTTATCGTGTTTAGATATCCCATAATACTATTACGTGAGCAATAGATTATCTAAAGTAATAATGAAACTTTATCTAGCATTAGTAAGGCCACATTTAGACTACGCAGTACAATTTTGGTGTCCTTACTATAGAATGGATATTAATTCGTTAGAAAATGTACAGAGAAGAATGACAAAAATGATACATGACGTCCGGAACCTGTCATATGAAGACAGACTGAAAAGACTAAGTCTGCATTCGCTAGAGATGCGTAGAGTAAGGGGAGACTTAATTGAGGTGTTTAAGTGGATGAAGGGTATAAATAAGGGAGATATCAGCAAGGTACTTAAAGTGAGCATACAGGATAGAACTAGAAATAATGGTTTCAAACTAGAAAAATTCCGTTTCAGTAAGGAAATAGGTAGAAATTGGTTTGGTAATTGAGTAGTAGACGAATGGACTAAGCTACCTAGTAAAGTAGTTGCTGCCTCTTCCATTGAGAGTTTCAAGCATAGGCTAGATAAGCATATGACTAATAAGGGGTGGATATAGAATAAAGAAAATCTTATAACCAATACTAATTCATAATTTTTCCTTTTCAGGTTACACTGTGATAGTCTCTATTCTCCTTTCACACTTTCCTGTAAAATGTCCACGCCAGTTTTTCTATACGGCGTGGTGTTCTTTCTGACTTTTTCCTGCCGGCTTCGGCTGGAGGGTTTGGAGGGCGGGGGAGAGCCTTCTTCTTTGCTATCCTTATCTCATTCTAGTAGTTCAGTTACTCTTCTAGGAGCTGCCTAGCATGGGCTAACCGGCCTACTGCAGTTATCCTCTCTTCTTATGTTCTTATGTTCTAGACCCAGAATTCCTCCTGAACGACCCTAGGTTTATCTGGGCCAAGCGACACATGAACAAGGGACAGGAGAAGAACCAAGTGATTGCCCTAATGAAAGGGGACATCCCAAGGCAAGTTTTTATTCCGGGTGCTGGATACAGAAGCTTACGGCCCTACAACCAGCATTTTGCCTTCGCTGCAGCAGGTGGGGACACAGGGCCTGGCGCTGCCAAGAGGACACACGCTGCAGATTCTGCGCTTGGAAGCACGAGTCCAGCGAATGCGGAGAAAAAATCAAAGATGGGGACACGTGTCGAACCTCGGTGCTGTAACTGTGGTGGAAACCACAATGCAAGGTCTCCTCTGTGTCCAAAAAGACCAAATTATCTGGCGCGAGGGTCCGAGGGGCAGGAAGAAAGGACAGCAGAGCAGAGGACAAGGGGAGGGAGAGAATCAACGGATGGAGGTGTTGGCCACGTGAAACAGCCCTGCCAGGTCCAGGTTGCACCAGGGAGGCAGGCGTGGGTGGGAAGGCCACACGTGTATGGGGAAGGTGGTGAGGCAGAGTGGCCGCCCCTGGGGAATGCCTCGAGGGGTCCCAGGGACGAGCTGTGTGATGGCGACATAGCCCCACCTGCCAGCAGCGCAGGTCACACCTCACCCCCACATCCTAGTCACGTGGTCACCCCATCCCTCACAACAACACAACCTAACAACAACACTCAGCAGGGAAATGGTGAGTTAATCATATACATAAAAGAACTGGGCAGAAAACTAGAAGCACTAGAAAAGAAAGTTAATAAACTTATGAACCCGACAGAAAATGCTGAATACAATAGTGAGAGCACAGACAACATAGTAAACAGCAACAGTGAGAGTGAACACGCCAAAAAGTCTCCAGAGCGTAAAATTGTAATAAGGGGAAAAGAGAAAACGCTCAAAACTCACAAGGTTCTGACCAGTGGTGTTGCAGGTATAGGAAGGGTTTTGGAAACGTGCCAGGATGATGAGAAAAAGTGTAAAGTGTTTAAAGGTTGGCTGGAACTGCATAAACATATGGATAAGTTCTCCAAGGAATTAGAGGAAATATCAAATATGGTATTAGAGACACCTATGGATAATGGGTCCCTGCGAACTTAGGGTAATATCTTGGAACGTGAATGGATTCAAAAATAGAATTACAGACCTTCACTATTATATTTTAAATCACTGTATAGATGTGATACTCCTTCAGGAGACGGGGGATAGGGATGGCAATCTGTTTAAACTCGGTGGATATACAAAGTATCAACTTATGGCGGGTGATGGTATACGGGGTGTATCTACATACGTAGGAAATTCCATTCCATCGGAGCTGTTAGTGTCCCCACAGGAGTGAAGGTGTGGCGTCAGTTCCCGTCAAAATTGATCAGAGTGAGGGTGTGCTGAACGTAATTAACCTGTATGTTTCTAAAAATTGCTTTTGCCGTTAGCTCTCTGCCTGATACTGTTTTTAGTGAAGTGACCTTAGTAGCTGGGGACCTTAATGCTCGTCACAAAGATTTGGAGACAGAGGGAAAGACCAATACTAATGGCGTGAGATTTAGACAGTTTATATTAGATTACCCTGAATCCAAAGTACTGGGGACACAGGAGGCGACACATATCAAGGGAGGGAGATTAGTTGTGATTCTAAATGGTCAGGGTCTAGAGGGGAAATGTGAAATTGCACCAGACTTGCTAAGTGATCACTTCTCCCTTGTTATCGCTAAACCACTGGGAAAACGAAAAATCACACATAGCAGAAAACGATCAACACTACCCAAAGATAAAGTTTTCTTTATTGATGGTGCGCGGGAATGGTATAGTGGCTATCATCCGAGCAGTGTAGACCAGTTTTACGAAGACCTAGTTAAGGTTATTAACGAATTACTCAATCATAAAAGGCGTGTGAAGAAAAACTGCTCATACCATACAGACAAATACTATAACAATAAAGAATTAAAACAACTGTCGCCAATGAGGAGACGGGCTCACAGAAAATGGGTGCAAATGGGTAGCGGTGACGCAAGCAAAGCCGCAATGAAGGAACTGGCTCAGATTTGTAGTCAGGCCAAAAGGGAAGTAAGGGGGGAGTATTGGGAACGCTTCACTAACAGGATAGGCAACAGTAAGAGCATAACCGAAATTTGGAAAGAAGTTAACAAAGTAAAAGGGAGAAAGGTGATTAACGTAGCACACCCACACCCAGAAAAATTAGCTGAAGACTTAATGAAGTTGTGGGCATCTGCGGCGAGCAGTGAATGCCTGCCACACGACGTGAGGGAGGCATTAGAGGCATGGCAGGACAATAGGAGAAGCTTCATTGTTACTGCGTTAAACACCGAAGACATGACAGGCACAGACATAACCAGGTATGAGTTACTGCGTGCAGTTAAAAATGGAAGGTCTACAGCTCCTGGTGAGGATGGAATTAGGTATGAGATAATTAACTGCCTGGCTAGCTTGGAGGACGGCCCGCTGTTAGACTTGTATAATATGAGTCTCAGGGAGGGCAGAATACCGAGAGCATGGAAAAAAGCAATTATCATCCCTGTCCCCAAAGCGACTGGAGGAAACAGACCAGTCTCACTAACATCATGCTTTCCAAAAATGATGGAAAGAATCATGTTAGAGAGAATAATATTCCTCATTGGTGACATGCTTAGTGTGAATCTGTATATGAAAGGTAAAGGGACAAAAGAAGCCGTCATTAAGTGCCTTTCTAGCGATACTGACTACTGCAGGGTATTCATTGACCTCAAGGGTGCATTCGATAAGGCCAATGGTACACCACAGGGAGGAGTCCTAAGCCCATTACTTTTCAATCTTTTAATGAACAAAGTGGCGCGTGAAAACCTGGGTTTCGGGGTCAGTGCAGTAATCTATGCCGACGACATCATGATACAGTCCAAAACTTTTGATGTTATGCAAACTGCACTGAACAGGTTCGGCAACCTGATCAAAAGTCTGGGTCTTGTAATTAACGAGAGTAAGACAAAGTTCCAGTGCCGTGCGTTAGGGGAAAAACATTTAGTAATTAATGGCAAAAACATCGAGAGGGTGAGAATTTACAAGTACCTAGGTATGTATGTCGGCTACACAGCAGACTGTAAAGATGCCGAGATGACCCACATAATAACGCAATGCAAGGCACGATTGCAGCCCTTGAGATCAATGGCCTATAGTGGTGCAGGGGTGGGTGTACCAGTACTAAAAATGATGTACCTCACTACTGTCAGATCGGTATTAGAGTACGCAAGCCCAATCCTCTCTTGCCTTGGTGAAGGAAGGCTGGAAAAACTTGAAAAAATCCAGAATGCCGCAATGAGAGTCATACTTAGCTGCCCAAGGAACACCATGATAGATGTCATGAGACTTGAGCTAAATTTGCAGAGTGTAAAAAATAGAATTCAGGAAGACAATGTGGCGGCTGCAATAAGACACATGCGGTCAGAAAGCGGACTGGGACTCCGTAACAGCATCAAAGATGTTGTTAACGGAACCAGAACCTTCTGGAGGCAAGGCAAGAATGGCTATGTGAAAAACCTTGCGAGGAACGTACTCAAATACGAGGTACAAAACTTCTGTGAGGAGATACCGCTTGCACCTAGGCCTCCACCCTGGGAAGAGGAAGAGGTAAAGGTGAGCATATCTCCACTACAGAAAAAGAAAGAATGTTATGCTGTAGGTGTGTTAAGGACACATGCACCAAACCAAATAAATAAACTCTACAATGAAAACACTGCTCACGTCTACTGCGATGGTTCGGTCAGAGAGGATGGCAGAGCAGGGTGTGGGATCGTAATATTAGATAAAGCAGACAGTGCATGTGTACAGAGCGAAATAAATTTTAGAATAAGCAACAACGTGTCTTCCACTCAGGCAGAGCTATATGCAATATTATACGGCCTCAGGGAGATCACAGGAGGTGAAGGAGACGTGTGCTTCTTCGTAGACAGCCGAGGAGCACTGGAGTCCCTTAAGAGCACAGCACCTGCACTGGCAGACGTAGTCTTCCAGTGTAGAGCTGTCCTGCATCAGCTCAAGCAATCGGGTAGTTTCATATCATTCACATGGATACCAACCCATGTTGGAATACCAGGTAACGAAAGAGCTGATGAACTAGCCAAGAGTGCAGCAGAAAAAGAAGACATAGATGTAGTATGCCAACTAACCCTGAAACAGATTAAAACTATAATAAGAACACAACAAGGTCAAGAGGAAAATCAGAGAATGGAGCGGCAACATTCTAGTAGTGAAACTATGTATCACTATACTAACGTTGCTCTGAGACCCCACTTCACATATGGAAAATATAGAAATAAGTGGAAAGATTCTGTATGCACTAGACTGAGGTTAGGCTGTAAATATCTGTGGCAGCTTGGAGTGGATACGCCAGATCATAAAACGTGCTGCAGACTGTGTAATGAACCCAGAGCCCACACCCTGCAACACTGTGTACTTCACTGCTCAAAATTAGCGCAGTTTAGAAATCCTGCTGTAGACTCAGTGACCGAACAAGTCGTTTGGATGTTTAATAACGATAAAATAGGAAGTATACTGAATTGTCAAAACATCAAACACATACTTAAGTAGACATTGCTATATTGTGATGTAAGAGTAACTGAACAAAATATCTGAGTAGGGTGAAGAGTACATTATGCTCTTATGTAATATCTCAGAGCAGGGTGAAAAGTACATTATGTTCTTATGTTAGTATGTCGGAGTAGGGTGAAGAGTATGGTAGCTCAGCGTCCTCATCCTTTTGAGGTGATAATGTAATATATAGATATACCTGTATACGTATATGTATGTATAACTGTTTGTCTCAATAAACTGTCTAAATTCTAAAAATACACCCTCTTAGTCAGTCTTTCATTCTCCATTCTCTCCACATGTCCAAACCACCTCAGTGTATTTCTCCTAATCTTCTCAACCACATCCACATCCACCCCACAACGTTCCTCCACCTCTTCATTCGTCAACCTGTCCCTCCATGTCACTCCACATGCTCCTCTCAAGTAACTCATTTCCACTGCTCTCACTCTTGACTTGTTCCCCTCTTGCAAGGTCCACGCCTCGCTTCCATACGTCAGGGTAGGGATCACAATACTATCATGCAGGGACTTCTTAACTTCCATACTCACCTCCCTATTTCTCATCACTGCTTTCAGTGAACCAACAACCTTCCTTCCCTGCTGTACCCTTTCATTTACTTCATCCCCCAAAGTTCCATCCTTACTCATCACACTACCCAAGTACTTGAATGCACTCACACTCTCCATATCCTCACCATCCAACCTCATTGTACTGTACATTCTGTGACTTCATTCCTCTCAAACACCATAACTTTACTTTTGTTTACATTAACTTTCAGCTTCCTCCTCCTACACACTGTCCCGAATTCATTCACCAAACCTTGCAACTCCCATTCATCTTCACTCAACAATACTGTATCATCAGCAAACAGTAACACCGGAATCTTCCAAATCTCACCCTCATTCATTAGAGCCACCCCCACATTCACTGCCCTACCCTGCACCTCCTTTACAACCCCATCCATGTATATATTAAACAGCCATGGGGACATCACACAACCCTGTTTCAGTCCCACATTGAGGTAAAAAAATTCACTCAGCTCACCATCCATTCGCACCGTAGCCCTAGCTCCTTCGTACATACTCTTCACAGCATTCAACAATTTCCTCTCCACCCCATATATTCTTAATACCTTCCACATACCTTGCCTATCTATTCTGTCATAAGCTACCTCCAAGTCCATGAATGCAGCATACACTTTCTTTCCCTTCTCTAGATACTTTTCCACTAAACATCTTAAAACAATTATCTGATCTACACACCCTTTTCCCTTCCTAAATCCCCCTTGTTCTTCTCCAACTAGCTCCTCTGTCATATGCCTAACCCTATCAATGAGTATTCTACCATATATTTTACCAGTCACACTAAGAAGGCAAATACCCCTATGGTTACCACATACTTCTCTCTCTCCTTTTCCTTTGTATAAAGGAACAATTATACCTGATTTCCAGTCCTCTGGAACCCTTCCCTCTTCCCAAGCCAATCTACACAACTTGCATATCCATTCCACAACAATCTCACCCCCATACCTCAGCATTTCACCACACACTTCATCAATCCCTGGGGCCTTTCCCATCTTGATCTTCTTCATTGCTTCCATTACTTCCGCCCTACTGATCTCTTCCTCCCTCCTCTCATCTCTCCTTCTCCCAGCCATTCCCCAACCACTTATACTCGCACTGTTGTCACCCTCTACATTCAACAAATCCTCAAAGTGCTCCTTCCATCTCCTCACTGTAGTGGAAGGGTTAATGTAATGTGTGTGTGTGTGTGTGTGTGTGTGTGTGTGTGTGTGTGTGTGTGTGTGTGTGTGTGTGTGTGTGTGTGTGTGTGTGTGTGAGAGAGAGAGAGAGAGAGAGAGAGAGAGAGAGAGAGGTGGGGGAGTTGATGAAATGATGTGGAAAAATACTACGTGTCTTGTAATCACTCACCTGCATTGCCAAAATTCTATCTCTTGAGCATTCTTACTTGGTGTGCATCTCCCCCTGCCTTCGACCTCCATTTTTCTAACGCTGTGTGTCCAGGTACAGCATGGTCTTGACGTTGGCGTGCTTGTTTGACTATCTTGCGTTGGTGTTCAGCCTTTGGTTCCTTCTCTCTGAAAAATGAAATAGTGTTAGTATATTGTATTGCCAGCACTTACTGTTAGGAATTTGGCGGAGAGGAACACGCAGAGGACATCAGGAAAAAGGTAATGAAAATAAAAAGAAATAATAAAACTGTATAAATAAATGAGGGAAACCTGTCATAGAGGTATCCAGGAAAAATGGCCTTGGGTTCATTCTTCCTTGCATAAAAAAAAAATACATAGATATAATACAGATTCCTTCAATACTTCGTCTTAATTTAGTCCTTAATCTTAAAACTATGAGACCAAAGGAGAATTAAAGACCTCAGTTTTTGACGGTCACTAATGTAAGACTAGCAGGGATCAGATTTATTAGCCTGCATGCCACATTCTGAGTTCCTAATTAAGATATCATACAGGTAAAATCAACACATCAGTACAGGTGCATAATATCAGTGATGGTTTTATGTGAAAATTCTTTACTTATTCAACATCATGACACCTTCTTATTATTATCATTATTATTATTATCATTATTATTATTATTATTATTATTATTATTATTATTATTTAACTGGTACAACCTGATGATTATAATTGGCTCAGGTGTGAACTATGCAGGTAACTGGGTTGTCAACAGTCTCCTCTACTCCTGCCAGCGTCTAGAGATTTCTCCTAAGATGGGTGAAGCTCTACTGAAGGGAAGAGTGTGTGTGTGTGTGTGTGTGTGTGTGTGTGTGTGTGTGTGTGTGTGTGTGTGTGGAGGTGTGGCTGTGTATGAAGGTGTGCCTGTGTATGGAGGTGTGGCTGTGTGTCTCTGTAGGATATTACACAAACCATCTCCATAACGTGGTGTCTAAATATGTATATCAACATTTCGTAAAGCCTCTTATTTCCTAAGTACAGAATCACCCACTGTCTATCAATAAAGATAATATATACTTACATATATTCACACCATATTGTAGTATCCCTAGGGATTCTATGGAGGGAGGGAAGCCACAAACACGCTTGCTCTTGGGTGGATTTATTCTGACTGTCTTGCTAACCACGAGCCTAAGTACATTATTGACTTAACAAGCCCAAACATATTATCCTTGGTAAAAATAGCATAATCAATAAACATAATTAATGAAGGCACTATACTATACTATACTATACACTTACATATCAATATATATATATATATAACACTGCTTAACCTTTTGAAAGAGAGAAAATATGGTTGCTACCAATTAAGAAACAAAACTTATAGCTCTACATTTGGCATGAGAGAGAACAGAACACAGGAACATAACTTCCTACAAATTAGTTTTGAAAAGCCAGTTCTCGACTCATATAATCTATCTATCTATCTATATACCTAGGCTGCTTCCCCCAAGGAAAGGGAGGTAGCCGAGACAGGACGACTCACTCTCCATTTACTCATCCATTCAAACACATTCATTCGCATCTTAGCCCCAAAGGGGAGAACGGACAGATCCTCACCGCATCACACCGCACAAGGGTCAACTGCGCAATGCAATCAGTGACATCCACAGCAGGGTCCGACAGCAGAACTGGTTTACCCCTGCCACATCATAACAGACCCATCCCCTTACCCGCACCTGACCTGACTAGCTGATCAGACCAAATGCGGGAGAATATCCCCTCAGGGCTGCGTCATCACTTATTCATTCACAATTTCTCTCCATTTATTTCTGTCACGCACAGCCACTCTTCCTTGCTCAACAGACATCCCTCTCGCATCCAGCGCTCTCTTCACACTGTCCATCCATCCTATTCGTGGTCTTCCTCTCAGTCTTACACCTCTCACATCAGATCTAGTTATCTTTTTCACCAATCGCTCATTATCCATTCTCTCCATATGCCCAAACCATTGCAACACCCTCTGCTCAACTCTACCAGCCATCTCCCGAACAACTCCAGTTCTCCTTCGCACTTCATCATTTCGCACTCGATCCATACGCGTCACTCCACACATACTCCTCAGACATCTCATCTCCATTACATTCAAACTTTTCCTCTCTGCTACACCCATATTCCATGTTTCAGCCCCATATAATGCAGTCGGTACCACAACACCCTCATACAGCCTTCTCTTTACATCCATTCTAAGCGAACGACATTTAAACACTTTTTTCATTCCTCCCAGCACCTTTCCTACTTCATTTATTCTAAACTTCACTTCTGCATCTATTCTTCCATCCACAGCAACATGTGACCCTAGATATTTAAAACAATCAAAGGTCTAATTTTATTACAGGCTTCCTAACTCTGTTTGATCTTCTAAGAATATTCCCTCCATCAAGTTTTGCAGGTGTTTTACTTGTACTCTGTGATTGATCTGTGACTACCACATCTTCACGGCAGTCAGTTGACGCATTGAGTGGATGCTGGAGAACATCATCTTTGACCTCATCACCCTGACAATCATCCACAGCTGTATCAAGATCATCAGGTTCTGCTGCCACACTGATCTCATCATGTGCATGAATGATGTGATCTACATGAACATATCTTACTGAATTACTACACTTTACCAAATAAGTCCTATCTCCACATACTTTTTCAATAACACCAGTTATCCATTTGGCATGCGCAGTACCAAAACCTCTGGTCATGTTCCTAATCCTCACTCTATCATTTACCTTGAACACTCTTTCATGGGAACTTTTGTCATGATGCATCTTTTGTTGGTCTTGTTTCCTTTCTACAACTGCAAGCAGACTTGGCTTGACTAAACTTAGTCTTGTTCTCAATTGTCTCCTCATCATTAACTCTGCAGGAGTACATCCAGTCACACTATGTGGGGTAGTTCTGGATCTGAGTAAGAAATTTGCTAGTCTGTGTTTCACTGATCTTCCAACTGTTCCTTGAATTACTTGCTTATACAGGGCTTCCTTTACAATTCTAACTGACCTCTCTGCAGCACCATTAGAGGCAGGATGATAGGGTGGGGTCAGTACATGTTTTATACCACTGAGCCTCATGAAGTTTTTAAACTCTGATGAATGAAATGGAGGTCCATTGTCTGACACTACCACCTCAGGTAATCCATGTTCAGCGAATATTAACCTTAATTCATCAATGGTTCTACAAGCATTGGTACTGTACATGTGTTTAACATCAATCCACTTTGAATGACTGTCAATCAATACCAAAAACTTGTCTGTTCCCTTATCACAGAAGTCAATATGTACTCTTTGAAAGGGGCGGGTAGGCCATTTCCAAGCTTTCAAAGGTGCACTGGGTGGCATACTCCTAGCATTCTGACATACACAGCACTCCCGTACCAGTCTTTCTATTTCATCATCCAGTTTAGGCCACCACACAAAACTTCTGGCCAGAGCTTTCATAGCACATATACCTGGGTGTTCAAAATGCAGTTCATTCAAAATTTGCCCTCTAAAACATGGTGGAATTAACACTCTCATACCCCACAGCACACACCCCATTTCTACAGATAATTCACATCTCCTTAAATGATATGGTTGAAAGTCTGAGGATTAAGTGTATACTCAAGGACTCTTCCCAACACAACATCTTCCTTAGTCTCATGAGCGATCATTCTGGAAGTGACTGGAAAATCTTCTGTTACCATGGTTACAGCATAAACCTTAGGCTCTACTCCATCATTTGATCCACTGCAAGGCAACCTAGACAAAGCATCAGCATTACCATGATCCTCAGAACGTCTGTACTGTATTTCATAGACATATGCAGACAATATCACAGCCCATCTCTGCATTCTCGCTGCAGCAAGTGTAGGAACAGGTGATTTAGGACCCAATATTGCCAAAAGAGGCTTGTGATCAGTTACTAAGACAAATTTCCTACCATGTAAATACTGGTGAAATTTCTTTACTCCAAATAGACAAAGCCTCTTTCTCAATCTGAGCATAGTTTTTCTCGCTTTGGGTTAGTGTTCTGGAGGCATATGCAATGGGTCTTTCTTCACCGTTATCCATTACATGGCTTATAACAGCACCTATCCCATAGCCTGAAGCATCACAAGCAAGCTTTAGTATTCTACAAGTATCATAATGGACCAAAACATCAGTACTAGACAAAGCAGCTTTACAATCCTCAAATGACTTCTGAGTTACACTGCTCCATTTCCAAGGAATACCTTTCTTTAACAGTTCATGCAAAGGGGCCAAAACTGATGAAAGTCCTTTAAGAAACCCTGAATAATACTGTATCATTCCCAAGAAGGCTTTCAATTCACTGACATTTTTTTGAGCAGGTCAATTTACTATGTCTCTTACTTTATCTTTAACTGGTCTCAGCCCTTCTGCATTGACCTTGTATCCAAGGTAAGTTACTTCTTTAGCTAACAGCATTTGCTCTTATTAAGCCTGACATTGTGAGCCAGTAATCTTTCAAATACTGTAGCTAGGGTTTTAACATGATTTTGGGAGTCACTGTCAACAATGAGGACATCATCCTGAAAACATAGTACATTTGGAAGACCCACAAGAATTTTGTCCATGATGCACTGAAACAACTTGGGTGCACTTTTGACCCCATAAGGCAACCTTTTGAATTTATAGAGTCCCTTATGAGTGTTGATGGTGAGGTACTGTTGCCTTTCAGCATCAACACTGACTTGAGCATATGCCTGGGACAAGTCTAACTTAGTGAAAATGGTTCCACCTGTCAGTGCAGCAAAGAAATCTTGAGAGGTGGGTAAGGGATACTGCTCATCCTCAACAGCTGGATTGATGGTAACTTTATAATCACCACATATTCAAACCGATTCATCAGCTTTAGGTACAACTACTATAGGAGCAGCCCAACTGCTTTTGGCAGTTTTCTCAAGAACTCCCTTGCTCACAAGTCTGTCTAATTCTTTCTCCACCTCCCCTTTCAAGGCATAAGGAACGGGTCTAGCCTTAACATACATGGGTGTAACACCTTTGTCAACAGTGACATGAGCCTCAAAGCCCTTTATAGCTCCCTGTCCCTTATCAAATAACCTCTTGTAGTGTTCAAGTAGTTTCTCAAGGTTAGGAACATTGTTACATATCTTAATACTAAATATCTCCTTCCAATCCATCTTAAGCTCACACAACCAGTTCTTGCCTAACAAAGTTGGTCTATCCACATAACTAGCTACAATTAATGGCAACTTCAAGTTCTGTTTTTTGTACCTGACCTCACACTCCAGCTTCCCTTCTGTGTCCAAAATCTCTCCAGTATATGTTTTCAACTTAACCACTGAGTCTTCCAAAGGAACATGTGCAAATAACCTCTCATATGTATCTCTACTCATTATAGAAAAGTCAGCTGCAGTATCTACTTCCATAGTTACTGGAGTATTGTTAATACACAAGTCCACACTATACTTATGTCCATGTTTTCCTGCACTGCTACTGTAAATAGTGAACACATGCACACTCTCATCATTATCAGGTTCAGAACTGCTGATACTCTCATTAATAATGTTTTCTGTTTCCTTTTCAGCACTTTCAATGACATTTACTCTACCTTTACCACTTCTGATAGGGGCTGTGCAGACAGAAGCAATGTGCCCAACACGCTGGCAATTGTAACATCTTAAGTGTTTGAACTTACAATGAGAACTCTCATGTTTCCCTAAGCATCTCCTACATTTCAAATCAGAATGTACCGTATATATGCCTTGTTTTGTGGCATTGTTCTTCTTTCTGGCCACAGTCACTTTGCACACAGAGCCACTACTACTAACAGATTCACCACCAGTGTTTGGAACAAACTCTCTGGTATTTTTCTCAGCTAGTTCCATGCTAGTGGCTATCTGACATGCCTTTTCAAAAGTTAGATCTGTGGTGTTCATTAACTTTATCTGTATTTTTTCATAATTCAGACCTATAACAAATCTGTCTCTTAGAGCTGGGTCCAAGAACGGTCCAAAATTACCGTGAATGGATATTTTCTTCAAGGCAACTATATAATCACTTACAGATTCATCCTTCCCTCTGTCTCTGGTACCAAATTTGTAACTCTCAGCAATCTCAAGGGGAGCAGGGTAAAAATATTGCTTCAATGTCTACATGATCTCGATTAGTGTAGCGTCTTTGGGTTTGGTTGGAGCAAGTAAGTTTACCAGAGTAGAATAAACATTAACCTCCACCGCTGTCAAAAAGATTGCTTTCCTCCTCTCTTCAAGGGCGTTCTTCTTTTCAGCATCACCACCATCGTCCATTAATTCGTTTGCCATAAAGAGAAGGTCCATTCTCTCACAATGTGACGTGAAGTTCTCCCTGTCTGCGTCATACTCCCCCACACGTCCGATGTATCAACCCACACCTGTCATGGTCGCCCTATTCACTGCAGTCCTTCACCTCCAGAGAAGCTTTCCCTCCTGTTGTAGTCACCCTCTCATAAATGACGTCAACAGCACCTTTTGTATCCCATCCTCGTAGCCAGTGTAGTATCCTTAGGGATTCTATGGAGGGAGGGAAGCCACACACACGCTTGCTCTTGGGTGGATTTATTCTGTCTTGCTAACCACAAGCCTAAGTATATTATTGATTTAACAAGCCCAAACATATTATCCTTGGTAAAAATAGCATAATCAATAAAAAACATAATTAATGAAGGCACTATACTATACACTTACATATCAATATATATATATAACACATATTACTTCTACCAATGACATACACACACTCTGACGCATAAACATAATCAATACTTTACAATATTTCCACTTTCACAAACATCACACTCCCTACACACCCATCCCATTCCCAGATGTACTTTGCCAGCATGTGGTAGTTAATTCTGCCTTTCACTCTCCCTCATATTTCTCCACTTTCATATGCATCATCCCTCCTACGGACACCCATCTCCCACTGGCACCTCGTCAGCATGGGAGTTAATTCTGGCTATCACTCTCCCTCCGACTGTAAGGTCCGACCCTACACTGAACGTAGCATAGATTAATAAAGATATATATTCAAGGAAAAACTCCAGGATTATGTTAAGCTGAGAGAAGACCTTACAGAGCAACAGAAAAGAAAAATCAATTGACTCGCCACTATGGATGTATTTATATCTCGGTGCTCTTTCTTATATCTAAAACTAATCTCTGGAGGGGTGACCACAAACAAACTGCCTCCATGTTACCCTGTCATGCATCATCAGGCTGCCTCTCCTTCAACTCTCACCAGCATCGTTCATATACCCCTCCACCGCATCCCTCCACCTCATTATTCTCGGTCTCCCACTACTCGTCTCTCCACCTAACTCACATACGCTCTCTTATACTCCTTTCACTCTAACTTGTCCTAATATTACTGTCTCTGTTTTCAGTTCTGAGCTGTAGCAATACGAATACCAGAATATGACGCGTAAAATAAATAAATAAATAACAAGCATCATGGTAAGAACGTACGTAGAACCGTAGTACTGTATTATATTTTCCTGCCACTGAGCTACATGAAATAAGCTACAAAGGGACGAAAACCTGGGCCAAGTTAAGGTGGAAGAACTATAGGTAATCTCTCAGTCTTCATTCCACATGGCCAAACCATCTCAAGGTACCTCTCCCAACATCCTCCAGCGCATCCACATCAACCCCACAGCGCATCTTTACTTTTTCAGATTAATACAGACGATTTGGCGCAGCAGAGAGAACTCTTAGCTATCAAAGAACGAATGAACAGTATCCTCGCTTACCCTTCTGTACCTCAAGAAGACGGGGAAGCTGTTTACACACTATAATCCTATCACTGAGTTAATATACACACAGCACCTGCGTCCTCCCCCTTTCTCGGTTAGAGGGTGACTGATGGGATTTGGAGCTTCAAGGGTTCACAGAGTTCCAATTAGAGACAGAAGACTCATTTCAATCATGCTCGGTAACATTTGCTTTACTGTATATTTCATTTTAACTATACTCTTTTCACTTATGTGTTAAATACTTAAACATTATCATTATCTTTACATTAACCACTTCACTTTGAGAACGTCTCTTTGCCTCTGTTCATATTACTGTCAGACGATTTTAATTATCTAGAGTAAAACCTGTCGAAATGATCGCTTATAGCATCATCATCCATTAACCTCCATTAACCTCTACGTAAGATACGCCTTTTTAATTATATCTGCCACCGAGTCTCAAGGTATTAATATATATAAAATGCCCGCCGCCGGACCATCCACCCCGCCACCCCCCACCCCACCACCGGGCCACCACCACCCCACCACCCCAGGAAGGGACAACGGGGGGGCTAATGACCCAGGGCACGAGGGTCACCCAACCACCACTGACCTGTGCCCCTTCTCCCCGCAACTGCCCCGACACCAGGTGAGCCTGGATCGGAGACAACGTCACCGGCGGGCTAACCATCGACAGGCACCAAAGGCCAAGGCGCCGGAGGCGGAGGTCCACCACTTGTTTCGTAACATCATTGTTCGTCACTTGGGGTCCCACCACTTGTACACCGACGGCTCCAAGTCGAGTGAATGTGTGGGTGCAAGTGTGTGGTCGACTGAATGTGCACTTAAGTATCGGTTGCCGACTCATACATCTGTGTTTACCTCAGAACTTTTTGCTATTGACAAAGCCATAGACTATGCTCTCAATTCTAGGCATGACTCATTTGTCATATTTTCAGATTCAAAATCAGCCCTTCAGGCAATTGCATCTTGTACTACGGACTCTCACGAGATCCAGGGCCGCATCGTTAATAAGTTGCATTCATGCAACAAGTCATTCACGCTGATCTGGGTGCCTGGTCATTGTCGTATCTACGGCAATGAGCAGGCTGACTTACTTGCAAAGTCGGCTGTAGAGTTCGAGGAGACTTGGGACGTTCCTCGTGATCTACGGTCGAGTCTCTCTCTCGGAAAGAAATCAATAAATCTTCAGTGGCAAGGTCAGTGGACCAGACTAAATATTCCAACCTGTAAGCCGTACCTGGGCGACTGGGACACCGCCAACCGCCCCAGTCGCCTGGAAGAAAAAGTGTTGGCACGGTTACGGCTCAATGCCACCGTTTTAACATATATGAAACCTTATATGGAAAGACGCTTCCCTCCGCACTGTGACATCTGTAATGCGGTGTTATCTATCAGTCATATCATCCTGCGCTGTCGGCGATTTATTCGTGAACGTGCTTCACTTATAAATTACTGCGGCGCAGCAGACGTCCCCTTCACCCTTTCCACCACCCTGGGTGATGGGGACATTGTTATGACTGATAAATTGATGGCTTTCTTGAGAGAGACCGGACTGATCAGAGTGATGTGACTTTTTTACTGTGTGGTTATGGTTTTTATGAAGAGTAAATATGTATATATTGTAATATTAATTAGGGTTGACAGTTGACATATTTTAAATAGTTCCTCCTCCCACTGATCTATTTCTAATATAGATGTCCCCTACATTAAGCCAAGTTCCTCGCCTGACAGTCACCAGCTGATGAGTGCAAGTGTACAATATAGGAAGGTATTGGGCACTTGCAGTCGATGGTAGTCTGCTGGGCGAGGTTCTTCAATTTTTGTACAAATTATGTAAATACATTATATTATCTTGCTTAAGTTATTCTAATTAGGGACGACAGCTGACGTATATGGAAATGTTCCTGACTCGTCTGGTTCCCTTTCATATATTGATGGCCCCTATATTAGGTTGTGCCTCGACTGACAGTCACCAGGTGATGAGTGCAGGTATGTAATGTAGAAAGGCATTACATATCTGCAGTCGATGGTGTTCTCTTGGTCGAGGCTTTTTGAATATTAGTGTAGGTCTAGTTATTTGTCTCTTAGGATTTAGTATAGGTTAGCGATTTGTCTGTTAGGTGGTTAGTTTTAGGGTCTTTAGATTAGGTATTTTTGATTATAAGTAATATAAGGTTAAAAATATAAAAAATAAATAAAAATAAAAATAAAACTACAAAAAAATAATAAAATAAAAATTATATATGTATGTATATATATATATATATATATATATATGTATATATATATATATATATATATATATATATATGTACGTGTGCATGAAAGTGTATATGTTCATATGCATGGATGTGTGTATGTATGTATATATATATGTTCGTATATATATGTATATATATGTAAATATATATACATATATATATTTTGCCTTAATGACCAGGGGCTCCGGCCCCAATGGTCGATAGGCAAAAAAAAAAAAAAAAAAAAAACAGCATCATCGGACTTTCTCGCTATTCTGATTACATATTTTGTTATCAGCCATACTCGTACCAGATCACGTTTGTGCGTATCTGAGGATTAATTTCCAGTTCAAAAAGTTTTCCTTAATCCGTATTGTCCGTATATTGTCTAAATCATTTTGTAAATAATAACCCCGTTGAGTTTGAGGGTTCGAGGCGTGACGGGGGTTAGCAACTGTGACATTAGCAGTGTGACCTTCGAGCTCGAAAGAATCTCTTATAATGAGAATAAAGTCATCTGTAAAGTGAATTTAAATCATTTGAACAAATTACACTCTGTGGTTGAGTTATAGGGTTCGAGGCGTGGCGGGGGTTGGCAACAGTGCATAGTGGTGTGGCCTCCATGTTGAGAACGCCTAAGGTTGTCATTTTAGCGTTTTTTCGCTAGATCTATATATTCTCACTAAGTTTTAGCGTAAACATTTCACGTCTAGCCACGGGGAAAAGTAACTATATTATGGAGTTTTCTTTAACTACAAAATGCTATAGTTTAGAGATCTGGTACTTTTTCGCAATGTCTGGGGTGAGAAATTTATACATTGCGACATTCTAGCAGTTTTCAATTAATTTAGCGATGATTGTGATCTGGGATTTAGCAACTCTAGCTGAGCAGTGAACACCGCACCGCCCAGTGTTTGTGTGTCAGTGGAGGAAGGAGGACGTACCGCTGCCCCTCTTAGACCCCTTTACCTCGCTAACAAGTGGTTATATTCCATCAGTGCCACCGGGTTTAAAACGGGATTATGCAAGCCATCAAGTGTGTTGTGGTGGGCGACGGGTGAGTGTGGCATTAAGTTTTCACACGATGGGACTGGGTTGTGGCGATGGCTGCCGTGTTGTTGTGGGGGGGAGGGGGATTTATCAGCTGCTGGCTGGGCGGGGAGGGAGCTGCTTACACACACTTGCCAGGCTGATCCAGGAGGTATTTAGGGGTATTTTTAGTGTCTGAGGGGGTAATTAACCGAGTATATCTAATAAATATTGGAGAATTTTTGGTGGATTTTGGGGACACGTCGTTGCATCTTAAAAGGAAGTTGTCTACCGTAGGCTGGGCGGGTTCTTCTCACATTTGCCAGGCCCGGTAGCTGCTCCAGGGGGTAGTTGAGGGTATTTTTAGGCCCGGGGAGTAATTAAGGGAGGCTCTGTGGTAAATGTGTCAGTGGTGTGGGGTGGTGTGGTGGAGACATGTCGTTGCATCATAAAAGGAAGTGTCTAGTCAGCCCGGACGTGCTGCCTCATCTCTCTCTCCTACTCATGTCAGTCATCTCACTCGCATTTGCAGTTTGTTCTTGATGCCTCTGCCTGAGTTAGCCCCTTGAATCCGGGTGACATCCTTTTTTGAGTTGTTCTTGTTGCTGTTAGGCGATTATATACATCATAATCATCAGTCCAAACTATTTTATGGGGTGGGGTGAGATAGGGTCCTGAAAGAAGGTAAAACAAACCAAAAGATTGCCAGTTTCAACAGGCCACACTGCCACAGAGAACCAGACTAAGCCGTTCAAGCATAAATAACAGCACTTTTTAATACTGTAGCCAATTCTGCTCCACAAATCTCTAGTAAAGTCTTTGTATTGGGGTTTATTGCATCTAACCCATCCAGTTTGATGGGTTTCTTGAGGTAAATGAAATTGTGAAGGAGGTGTTAAGATAAAGATAACATTGGGGATTGTAGGTTAAGGTTGGCCAGATGTTAAGGGATATAAGACAGCTCTTGCTTGCATTAGTAACGGGTTGCATCTGCCTTCCATTTTAACCCCTTGAATCTGACTTTGATTTAAGTGTGTTCTTCCTATCTTGATTTATGTAGTTTTTTTTTTTCTATTAGTATTGTCTTCTGATGTTTTTAATTCAGCTTTGGGACAGAAACTAGGTTGTGAAGAGATTAATGGAGACTGTTTCAAACCCCATTAATGGAGGCAGTTTCAAACCCCATCATTACAAGTAGTTTCTCCAAAGTTAAAGTGGACTGGAAGTAGCAAGGATAATATTGCCTGTAGCTGTATGTTTTATTTACTTACTGGTATTTATTTACCGTACCATATTTAATTTTTCTGAATGATTTTGATGGTTTAGCTATTCAGGTAGTAGGTCTGATATATGGCCAGTTAGCTGTTATCTTGCTGTTAATGTGGACAAAATTGGTAAACATAGAGGAGTGTATAGGCTGGGACTGGATTTTACAATGTTGTCCTGTATATTGTACTGTGCATTGTAGGCCTATTTGTGTAATAAATGCCTCTGCACACTTCTTGCAAGAAATCTTAGTATCACAATATAGTCATATCCTTTAGCGATACAATACGGTATTTGTTTACATTGGAAGTGCTATCCCACATGGAAGCTGCCATTGTGCCATGATTTTCACTATAATACCAGCATTCGTGAAGATGCTAGGGTATGTTAGATTATAACTGAACTGTAAGACAGATGTGTTGGGTATGAGATTGATGTTTTGGCGAGTTAATTGTGTACCGTATCTGTTAGAAATAGTGAATTCCATTAATATATAGCCTTACAGGTTTGCCACAAAATCTTTGGGAACTTCTTTTCTGGGATGTCAAGTTTATGGTTTCGGTGTATTTCGTCCGTGACTTCTGAACTGTGGGAAAGTTACAAGGTTAAGACTGAAGACTTGGGTTAGATGAAGTCCCAATAAGCTTGATTGGGATGCTAAAATGTTGAAGTTTAATAAGGTCAGAGTTGTTTCCACAAATTTTTAACTTATGACACTTATAACTGTACTTTATAAAGGGGAAAAATACAGTGTAATAATGTGTTACCAGTATATTAGAGAGAGAACATTCATAGATTTTCACCATTAGGAAATCTTTGTTTAATGCTGTCATTGCATACCGGTATATACTGGTATTGTTTTAATGGAATACTTTTTTTTTTTACTTTTGGTATGTTGCATGAAATCACTATGAGTGTACAGTACTGTACAGTCTCACTGATTCTGAAGTTAGCGTTTGTCAGATTCCGTGAAAGCTGCTGTACTGTTTTGTGCTTATAGATTGCTTGGTACTGTACTGTAATTGAGTGGGTACCATATACTATACAGTCTTACTGATTCTGAAGTTACCAGTAGCAGTTACTCATGTCAAATTGTTAGAGCTAGTGTGCTGGTGTGTGTTTACTGGTTACCATAATTGAAGGGTCATATACAACACATAGTTCAGACTGACAAACATGAAAAGGTCATGGACGTGGATGGTAAATGTCATTAACTTCACCCCCACGTGGTAGGGTGTTATATGTCCACCTTGGTTTGCGTGTCTAAAAAGCTTACTATACCACTGGATTTATTTATTTATTTATTTGTGGGGGCCGTCTCATTCTCATCTGGATGCAAACCTAGTGGAATGAAGGCTGAAGTTGCCCTTGAGCTGCAATCCACCATTGTCATACAGGGGATAGGGAGAGATTTGATGGTTATGTTGTGTATTCACTTATGGTAGCTTCCTTGGCAGAGGAGCTGCCCAGTTATGGTAGGCTATAGTGGTGCCTCCAAAGGAAACCATCCCTTTCCATCAGCAATCACTAAGTGACCAGCTTTACTGCATATGCAACTTGATGGTTGTGACTTGTAAAAATTCCATAACTAAGCTTCTGCTACTTGATATGCCTTCATTACGTTGCCTACCATATACACTGTTTAGTCATCTTTGTCTGTCACTTATATGTTCCAAAGTATTATAACTTTTTCCTTACAACTGGCAGTGTACACCCATACCCCACTATTCGATCAGTTGCCATACGATACCCCTCCATAGCAATGTACGAAAATTAACACCCTTCCCCGCTTATCGATGGCCAGTCCCTGATTATCTGATGGTGTTCTTTTTAACCGATTTTAATTATATATATTTTAGACTTACCGGTAAATTTTGTGTTTAGGTTGATTTATAATGTTTTTAGACTTACTCGGTAGATTAACCCTTTCACATTGGGAGTGTGTGCGTAAGTTTTGGCTGTGGCGCGTAACTCTCGCTCTGTACATATGCACTTAAATCAGATGTGCCAGGCTTTTCCTTGCCATGAATATCAGCAGGGGCTTTGCCTTTAAACGACTACCTCTTTGCCTTAGACATTTGCTAGCCTTCACACACTCACTTTCAATTACATTCACAAAAATTTTCTGGGAAAAAAATGTAATAGATCCAGAGAAATAGGCACTTTCTGCAGGAGATCAAGAGGGGTATATCCAATCTATGAGCAACCTCACACAACACTGAGCAGAGAAAAACAAATGACTATGCATGCACTAGCTTGGCAGGCATAGCTCTGCCCACTTTTGCCATCCAACAAAAATGACGACTCCCAAAATATTTCCTTAGAGATTACATTGGATGATAGGCAAACTCGTCATACTACGTCAAAGGCTGACAAATGCATGACGGTAGCCTGTCATCGGTACGTCTAATGGTTAATGTGTTTTAGTCTTAGATGGGGTGAACACTGGTCATTTTTGGGTACAGTTTACTAAGTTTGATTTTCTTTTCCAGACTTTTTTTTATTTATGATTTTCAGATATGGGGATTTAGATGATTTATAGAGTGCATTTAGGCATAGTTTAGCTTGTTTTAAAGCTGTTTGGGGTTTAGGTGAACTAGAAACTTGTTTTTGGACTCGTTTGGGTTGGTTTTGGGCTTGGTCAGAGGGGTTCCCAAGGCTCTCCAATGCATCCCTATACTTTCTATATTATAACGTCCCCAGTTAACAATGCTCCTGGCTCAGCGATGGGTTTTCCCATGTGCATCTCATCGTTATAACGAGGACGGGATGTACAGTACAGTATGTTTGGGGTACCTGGAAAAAAATCACCTTTGTAGGTAATGGTTGATTTATTATAGGTAATTTTAAAAGTTATTGTTATGCACTTAATAGCAACATCGAAGGTAACAAAAGAACATGTAATGAGGGCTTGCTGAATTAATCCCATTCGTTAGTTTGTTCTTGATCATTGCATGAAATTTATAGTACCAGTATATATGGTACTGACACTGTTTTACTCTATAGTCAGTTTTGGCTGCAGAGTAATTTAGTTAGAACGTTCAGTATTCTTTATTAATACAGTGTAGTGTAGTTGTCTAGGTGACTCCTTGAAAAATCTGTCTAATGACCTGTTACCAGACACCTTTAGCCTATCCCATAAGAGACGGCAACAAACATGTCATCTCCACATTGCTGTGCCCTCTGCCATTTGGTTGCCCTCCCATGAAGTCACACATCCCTCCCTCATACTGTATATGTCTCCACTTCATCCCTTCACCACACACAAATTTTTTACTGGTCCAATGTAGGTTGTTCAGTGTGTTTGTGTGTGTGTGTGTGTGTGTGTGTGTTTTAAATGCTGGTACCGGTATTCTAGGATAGTCAGATAAATTTGAAGTCAGGACAGACAAGACCTGCATCAGTACAGTATGTTTGAAAATTAAATACCTTTCGTGAAGCCTCTCATCATTTGACTGAGAACCGTTTTGCTACACTAGAAACTCTGAAACTAATTCTGTCTGTTTATTGCCAGATGCCTCAATCCCACAAGAGGTGGACACAAACAAATCGCCTCCATGTCGCCCTGTTCCCTGCCATTTCACAGCCCTTCCCCCAGCTCACACCCCCCAAGCTAATTTACATGATATTACAACAGTTCATGATTCATTTTCATTCATTGCCAGACGCCATGTATCCCAGATAGGGTGGCCAAGGGCTTAGAGTTAATTGTTTTACAGGGAGGGGCACTAATACTCCACCAAGCCCACTTGACATGTAGGGATGCCAACAGCATCTGGTGTTCCCAGGCAGTCACCCATCCAAGTACTAACCAGACCCAACGTTGCTTAACTTCGCTGATCAGACGGGAAGCAGTTCATGATGATTTTATAATTAGTTACATTTACCGAATGAGCATCAAGACCTTTTTTTTTTTTTTTTTTTTTTTTTTTTTTTTTTAAATAATAAATCCCTTTCATTTTTTTTTCTTATTCTGGCCGCCACCAGAAGATTTTACTTTACTTTTGGAGAGACATTTCACATTGAAAGGGTTAATGAAGATTATAATATCTAACCCCCTGCAATTTGGAGTTTTTCTTAAACTGAATAAAACTATCAAAGTATTGTAGCTACTGTGGCAAGCTAGAATGAACAAAATACAGTAGGCCTACTGTCATATGGTATGTGTGAAGAGGCTAAGCCAACAGCAGAGTACAGAAATACATACAATACTGGTATGTAAAATTTTGATTGTACCTCAGATTGATTGTGGTATGGGAGTGGTGTAATTATTCAGCACGGTATCCGTATCAGTCCATACGAGGATGTGCTGTAGGACCAAATCTTCTCAGAGGGAGGCTTGTCTTGGGTTTAAACCCCAGGCTTAAGACAGTGCACTGTGAGATGAGTATGCTGCTGCTTGAGCCACTACAGCTCCAGTCGTTCATCAATCAATACCGGTACTTTAACTCTTACCACTTGGATGCCTGCAGTAGCTAGCTCAAAAAAATCGTTTGGTGGCAGCCAGAATTATTAAAAGCCGGTAGTAACTATACTTTTATTCTTGCTGACCCTAGGTGGTTTTATTTAACCCATGAGGGACTTAAAACTGGAAGGATTAGATGAAGCCTACATTATCCCATTGACTGCTAGGATGGTCTCCACATTATTGTATGGTGGTAGCAAGAAATAAAGTAAAGATGACTTAGAGGTACTCTGGCAGAGAGTTAGGGTGCTTGTGTTAGCTGATAGAGGATTGCCTTGGGATGAGTAGAATAGATCATCTGTCCATTAACCCTGTGAATCTAGGTGAAATTCCTTTTCATTATTGTTGAAAGGAAATAAAAATGATGTAAAAGTGTTGACTAGTTATGAGGATTTACTATATTATTGTTACCTCCTGACAATTTTATTAAGCTTAGGATAATCATTTTGAACTGGGGAATAGATACAGCCCTAGTAAGGCCCTACAGTATGAGGCATTTCCAGAAGTGATTAAAATCATCTGTAGTTGCAGGAATAAGTTGGAAAGAACATCTACCAGATTCATTAGGTTAGTGTGGAAGTCAGCAAAACCTTCGCACCTCTTTTTCTGCCTTTACCAGTGTTCTTAATGAGTGTGTGGTGTCTCTCAAAATCATAGTGAGCTCCTTTCCTCAGTAAAACTAAGTGTTAGGGAATGTTTATGTTCTTTCTCTCATTGTGTCTGTAGCCAGACACCTTTACCTCAGATGAATTGCCTCCACTTCAGCCTGTCCTCTGTCAACTGGATGCCTCCCCTCCCCCCATAACTCAACACCACCTGTGCTTGTATATCTCTCTACCCCTGTCCCTCCATCTTATCCATAGTCTCCCTCTCTCCTTCCACCTTATCCAGAGGCACTCTCCTTGTCAGTCCCTCATTCTCCATTCTCTCTCCACATGGCCGGACCATCTCGTGGTTCTTCTGATGCTTTCCAGTACATCCTTATCGAAACAGCAGTCCTTCTTGTTATGACGTAAACAAATCAGACATGGAAGTGGCCCTTGTACAGTGAGCAACAGTAGTCGTGTGGCGGTTTTGTCCGAAGATTGAATGTAACTCGTGAAACATTATGAACCGTCCGTATGACAGACGGTGGAATGTACCAGACGCTTAGCCCGTTAGCTTATACTTTCACCAAATTTCACGACACGATTATTGTTGCTTACTGTACATTAGACCTAAGTTTAGTTATGCAACTGTCTTAGAGGATATCATAATATCTCTTCCTTTGCAATTCATTCTGCACATTACACATAACCTCTTGTATGTTTTTGAAGGAAACTTTGTCAGTAATAACGTAATATAAATAACGTGCAAGAAAATATTCAGGTGTAATATGCAAAATAAATACTGGTAGCTTAAGATATGCTATGATGCTTCCATGTCTTATACAATACAGTACATTCCTTGTTGCAGTGCATGTTGCCTTTAAGCCACGTTTTCCTACTACAGACAGTCCACAGTTGTTGTTCATCCCCAGTTTGCCTGATCAAGCAGACCCATGAATCACAGGCAAGCAACCACCCATTCAGTGGACCGATCTTCCCTTGTGGTAGACAGTGCTTCACCACAACAAACCACGGGGAAAAGTCCACATTACATTAATAAGCATTGCATCTTCAGTTTTCCTACAACCACATTTACAGGAGATTTGTTAATTCATTTAGGTTTACAGTACTGGTTGTAGGTAAAAGGTTGTGATTTTTTGGAATACAGTACATCCCAGACATGCACAGTCATAAATTAGCCTACTCTGCTGTGGTGTGGGAATAAAAGAGGATATATGTTGGCTCAAATGCACAGCAGTAATAAAGATTAGATGGATGTTTGGTGCATTCTTTAATGACGAGCCAAGGGGTTAGGATTACGAGTGAAGAGTTTAGAGGAAGGATGGGACTTGAATGTATTAGTTTTGTGCTGAGAAGGTATAGATTGAGATGGCTCGCATATGTGGAGAGGATGAAGGATGACAACTGAGTGCAGAGGGTGAGAGGTGTGACCATTAAGGTAGAGTTGTGAGAGGCAGACCAAAGAAATACATTGCACAGTCATAAAGTGTGACCTCAGGTGTCAGGAACTGAATAGAGAGGCTGCTAGAGATTGAGCAGAATGGAGAGTTGCCATTAAGTGACCAAGGATGACACATGCAAACATGTTAGAACCTTTATAAAACGACTAAAACGAACAAAGTTAGTTTTGTGTGCCGACCCTTGACAAAACATGCTTGCATCCTGTGCATTCTGTGATTACCAGACTTTGTTAGGTTACCTAATATAGCTGTCATCTGTCACTACCCCTGGTGAACTGAAGAGACAAGGAAGGTTAGATCAATCCCCAGTGTTGCATCACAGGATTGAGATAAGAAATTGCAGTACATTGCTACACTTTGATTTACTGGTATGGTATGTTGTTGTTGTTGCCTCAGGTTATCTTGAACCTGGTGAACTGCAGACTGAAATTGTCATTTTCCTTCAGTCCACGCTGTTTTAGGAGACAGGAAGGTAGTTGAGGATCAGTTAAATTGGCGCCACTCCATGACGGAGTCCCTCTCCAGCACCGTCACTTCATGATATAGGCTCATTAATAACCACAGTACCATAGTTGCTTTGTTCTGTTGACGGCAGTGCAAAATATAGGGTAGCCAGCTGTAAATCCCTCATAACAATAGGTGCACTTGGGTTTTTTTGGTCAGGCTAACATCAGAAGATTTTATTTAACTGAGAGAAACCCTACCACTGAAATCCCACAAAAGCAGTTGATATGCTGTTTTTTTAAAACTCAAAACTGGTTTAAAACTGCCATCTCTCCGTCTTGAATCCCGAGTTTTAACACTAGAATATGACGCAGGTCACGACGAAGTGCTATTGAATGGATGTAGATCCTTAGCAGTCATTTTCTGTTACTAAGCTACATGAAATATACTGGAAAAGGATGAAAATCTGGGCCATGTTAGAATGAAAATGGTATAGTAGTAGTAGTTCATCCGAAATATGAATCCAATGAACTGCTGGCTGAAGTTGCCTTCCTCCAGCAATCCACCATTCTCCTTTTGGGGTCAGATAGGGAGAAATTGAGGAATGATTGTTCAACTGTCAACTCCATCACCAGGTTATATCAGTGTTATCACATGAGCATGTCCCTCCCCAGCACAAATGGTAGCTGCAATTAGGAATTATGTTTAGGACCTAAGATAAATGCTACAGAGATGATTCTTGTTCGTTGAGAAAAATCCAAGTGCTCACACCATTAACACAAAGCCACTTCTGTAACCCTGAAGGCTGAGTGTATATATATATATTTTTTTTAATACATAAATCCAGACAGTTATATTCAGCTGATAAGAAAGTTTTGAGCTGCAGGAGTTTTACATAGTTTTCATCAACCCACAGCCACTAGTGCTCTCTTTTAAGCTTGATATAATTATCTGATATTGGCAACAATATAATGTAACAGCACATCACCTTAGTGAAGGGGTTAATATGAATACGTTACCAGTATTCGGCATGTCGTTGAGAGTGCCTCTGCTCTTGCTCTTCCTATCTCTCTGTTTCTGGGTCCTACCTCACTTCATTTTTAAGTGGAATTTTACCAGATGTGTAGCTAACTACTAATTGACTGCTTCCTGTGATATATGACTATTCTCATTGATTGCACTTGACTTGAAAATGAAGCTAATAATATAATGATCTCTGTGAACCCTGAAAAATCTTACAGGATGTTGTATGTTAGATTAAAAAGAATACTGTGGTACTTTTCCATGTTTACTTCTTGAAATATGCACCAGTAACTTGTCATATAGTTATTAGCTATTTTCAGACTGCCTTAGAAAAGAAGCTTTAAAGAAATTAAATGCATCATCCAGTGAGAAGTAGTTACTCTAGGAAAGAGCCCACAAACCTGAACATTAAAACTGCTCATGGTGAAATTGTTGACCATCCTTTGATCAAGTTTCTTTTTGGATAATTAGGAGACTATAGCACCACATCCATTGTCATTTATTGTGCATACTGTACTGTAACTTACATTCTTATATGTAATTGATGCCTAACCCTTTCAATATAAGGACTTGTTTGTTGTAGTTACTATCAGTCTACTTTTATCTATAGATAGACACCACAGTCCTGTAAGGGGTGACTGTTTGAGTTGGTCGTTTTATGGGGAGGGGCACTAACCCTTCGCCAGCCCACTTGTTGACACACAGGGAACACATATGGGTTGGTTATTCTGTTACCACCCAGCGTTATAAATAGTTTCCTGGCATACAGGAAACCATTAAGTTTGTCACTCAGTGTAAAGCCACCTGAATAGGAAAGAAGAGTAATAAAAAGTGATAGGAAAGATGGGAGAAATAGGATCATGAGGTTATTGTACTATAGGAGAGACTTCAAACTGTAGGGGTTAACTTAAGGCTTCATTAACCCATTCGCCAGAGGTCTTTGCAAGTTCAAGAAAATCATCAGGAGGTGGGAAGAGTAAACAAATTAGTTATCATTTTACTGAAGGAATTAATATTGACAGCTAGCATGAAACTTTACGAGACAGTATTATTTCGTATGCAGAAATGTACTGATAGGGAAGGGGTACCGTACTGGACAGCCTCCTTCACTAATAAAAGTATGGGCCCAGGTTTTCATTAGCAGAACCTGATGGATACATTATATTCATTTTTCACATTGAATCATTATATAGATGTTCTTTAATTTAGAAAATATGCTATTTTGCTTTAACATACCAGTATTCAAACAGGCTGTGTATTATATATATTTTATTTCAACCATAGGCCCATCTGGGTGATTTTATTCAGAATAGGTACACCTAGTACTTTACCCGGTACTGCCAATAATCAGACCTTATATAAAAGGATGAAATCAGTATTTATGGGTTGCAACACTATGTCTGCCCTCCTGTCTTCCTATTTCCTCCCCTCTTTCCTGTTACTTTTTATTACTCTTCTTTCCTTTTCAGGTGACTTTACATTTGAGTGACAAGCCTAATGGTTTTCTGTCAGCCAGGAAACTATTTACAGTGTTGGGTGGTAACCATGTAACCAACACATTCATGTTCCTTATGTGTCAACAAGTAGGTTGGCGAAGGGATAATGCTCCTCCCCATACAATATCTAACTCAAAGACAAATGGCAACCCCTTATGGGATTATGGCAGCTAGCACCAGTTGTAGTTGCAACCTCAGGCTTAAACAAATGTGAACTCAGTGGACTGCAGACTGGTTACCTTTCTCCTGCAGTCCACCATCCTCCTCCTGGGGGGGAGGGGGAGGAATTGAGGGATGTTTGTATAACCAGGCATTGGAGCCAGTGTCATATTTGTGGTACCACATGAAGGCATCCCCTCTAGCTTGCCGATTTACATTTGCCAGAGCTAGTTGCCTTTAGCGCAGTATACAGTTTTTTATTTTAGGCAACAACAGATCAGCAGTTGCGAGTTTTGTAAGCCAAGAACTCCCAGCTATTCTTAACGGCCAAGTGTGTGTACCATTCAGTCTTTGAAGCTTTCTTGTGTCTGATGAAACTGATCTAGCAGAGTAGGCTGCGATATTTAGAGATAGCCTTAGGTTGAGTGGGGGGTTACATTTACAGTAAAGTATTGGGTGTCGCTTCATCATCATCATCATCACTACACTAACTCTTAGAAGCATGTAGCATATCTTTGCTGTCTTTGAGGTGTGAATCAAAGAAGACTCTCCCAGGCTGAACTGCTTGCAAAACAGTTATAAATTATGTGTAACTAGCAGCTATTTCTCTCTCTCTCTCTCTCTCTCTCTCTCTCTCTCACACACACACACACACACACACACACACACACACACACACACACACACACACACTGAAGAGAAAGAGGAGGGGAGGATTGTTTAGATCATATAACCAAACATACAATGCACAGGACAAGCTTAGTGCTGACTCAACACATTGTTGGTGATGTAGTGAGAGTGCACAGTAATGTTGGAGTAAGAGACAGAGAGAGAGAGAGAGTGTGTGAGTAGGGGGGCTATGGTTGGTGGCTGATATGATTGCAGTCATGATTCAGTTCAGTATTGTGAAGCCACCTCCAATCACATTCCATATCATCCATTTTTTTTATGTAGTTATTTATTGTATGGATATAGGAATATACCATATATTGTTAACTTTTTTATTTTATGGATAGGCTATATGGTAGGAATATTCATTGGTAAATGCATTTTATTTATTATACTATAGATACAGTACTACCTTTATATATAGAACTGCCGTTATTTCCAGATTACAATAGACAAGTTTATTCAGTACATAAACATTATTTTTTTCTTTAAGTAAATAGGATTGTATATGTGTGTGAAAGTGTTGAGGTCATGTTAAATATGTGCTGAAGGTGGGGCTGAAGCTAGCTGTGGCTTGAGTAAAGAGTGGTTGGAGGAAGTTCAGGGAGCTTTTCCCTCTCCCATCATTGAGAAGGCTCTCCCTCTGTACTAAGGGATCCTTGTATGTGGCAAGTGTTAGGAGTGTAATGCTGTATGGTAGTGAGACCTGGACATTAAAGGAAGAGTATATTCATGGGCTCAGATGTACAGAAACAACAATGATTAGAGGCTATGTAGTATGTCCTTGAGTGCAAGGCGTGAGGAGACCAGGATAATGATGGAAGAGTTGAGAAGAAGGATACGACTGGAGTATACTGGTGTTGTGATGAGGAGGGGTAGATTGAGATGGTTTAGGCATGTGGACAGGATGGACAGTGACAGTTGGGTATGGAAGGCAAGAAATGTGAATGTTGGGAGTAGGGTTGCAAGAGGCAGACTGGAAAAGTCTTGGGATGAGGTCATAGTGTGACCTCAAGCATGAGGAACAGAATAGGTAGGCTGCCGGAGATCGAGCAGCATGGAGAGCTGCCATGAGACAACCGAAGCCAGTGTATGCAAGCATGTTGGAACCTATAAATGATATGACATGTGCAGGTACTATACAGTATTTTCAGTGAGTGTAGGACTACAGTCAGTAAAAAATGTATTTCAAGTTAAGTCCCAAAGTAACTAATGTATTATCATCTAAATGTGGAACTGATAACAGTACTGACTAGGAAATGTGAAGCAAGTTTTATGCAGGGTGATCTGTATGTAATACTCCACTTCCACTTTGATGGGCAATTTCTCGTGTTCTGGGAATAGCTCAGTTGGCGTTGTCAAAATCTACCCTGTGTCATATGCTAATCCCCTACTCCAGATGCCACAACCACACCCACACTAGCCAGCTGAGCCATCCGCACAGTGGTGGAGCACTGTTTATGGGCTTTGCTGTATATAGCATCCTCATGAAACCAAATTTATTAATGTTAGGTAAACTCGTGTGGGATTATGCAACAGCCGTCGTCTTTGGTATCTGAAAGTTTCCCACAGAGTATCACGTCAACTGCATATCTCAATTAATTTGGTACCGTAACCATTTTGACCATTGTTGGGCCTCAGATTTTGCTTTTCGTGTTATGTGAGTTGTGCAAATGGTGACTGTATTACAGTAAACTCTCAATTATTGGTCATCGCAATATCTAGTGCTGCTGGCTCGGCTCTATTTATGCAATATCTGGTGCTGAAATGGGACTCCGCTAACCATCAGTTCTATGCAAAATCCGGCTTTGAGGTGTATCAACCAGCTTCTAAACGGTAGCCAACCGTCGCTGTAGTACTGTATGTTATCATTATTGTATTTTATGCTTAATTTTCATCTTTTACTCATGGAAAAGTTTATAGGATAGAAAGTTGAAACAGATAACAATCTATTATCTGGCTCATTGCCGAATATTGAGCTAATGGGGGATACCAAGCAGTATCCGGTGTTTTGCAGTATCCAGAATAGGGTTTGGCTGAATTACACTGGATAATTAAGAGTTTACTGTGTTTTGTTTTTCATATTCTGTCTGTAATATTCACTGTCAGACACTCAAAGACAAACGACCACCCCTTATGGAATTATGGCGTCCGGCTATAGATAGGTAGCGGTATTGTAGATAGATAATTATGAAGTGCTTGGCAACTGTTTGAGTAGAAGGCAAAATCATACGGTATTATGCATTATCAGGGATCCGGATCATAGTGGGGAGACCTATTGTAGTTTCTCCGTTTCTTTCTTCCAAAGCACTTTTTCCTCTTGGTTTCATTATTATCATTACTACTATTATTATTATTATTATTATTATCATTACAGTATTACTGTACTAGACAATTTTTATCCAAATGAGGGGAAACTTTTCATAGTGAAGGAGTTTGGGGGGGCCATTTTTTGTCCCCTTCAGTCTGGTGATGTATTATTTCATTTTATTTCATGCTACTTATGGACAATTTTACTCTGCTAACAAAGGATCTCAGTCAGTGAAGGTGTTGAAGGCAATGAGAGTCTTTTAGAATCGTAAGGAGTTTGGTATACTGTAATTGCCTTCAACACCTTGACTAACTGAGATCCTTTCTTAGGCATTGTCTTTCAAAAGGGGGTGCTGGATCCCTGCACGGTGTATGTACTGTACTGTAACTGTAGGATGCCCCCACAGAAGCATGTGCTTACCTGTGGTTGACAGGTCTGCTCTACTAGACAGACCAGAGTTAAGAAGCAGTATCAGCAACAACTCTTGCTGTAGACACGTGACAGTCTGATGATAGAGCCCTTGGATGAATGGCTGTAGCTTATATATTTTAGTTCAACTCCCAAATGTGACCCGAGTTATTACCCTCTTGTAAAGTGCTACCTGGGGCAAAGGTCAGTATCTTACCCTTAAATGTTCTTGGCAGGAGTAGACTAGCTAGGGGGCAGTATGATTTGCTTTACATTTAGAGAGACTTCATAAGTTGAATCAAATTGGCTGTGTGCTAATTATGATGAAAAATGCATCATTTGGTTGAAGGATAACCATGAACAAGTCACCCCCATGTCACCCCATCCTCTACCATCAGGCATCATTTCTCCATCCCACTCCAATCACCTAGTCCCATCTAGCCCTCTGTAGCTTTCCACTTTGCCCTTAAACCTCATGGTCAAATGGCCACCCCTTATGGGATTATGGCGTCTAGCAGTAGATAGATAGATAGATAGATGACTGGATGGATGGCTACCATTGACTCTGGGAGGTACTACTGTACCATGAAAGTTAAGCTTAGCTTGGTAACTAGCCATATAGGCATCACTACTCGGGGTAGAGTCAAAGTCCAAACTGAAATGCACATTGTTACAAATCTCATTACACATCTTAAACTTTTTTCCCGCTACAGCCTCCAGCAACTGCTGAGAAGTAAATACAATAGCTGGCTTTGGTAGTCCTTAGAAAACATGAGCTGTACCTTGGTCAAGCTCATTATGGGGATTCCTTGAGAGGAAGAATGGTATCATTTTTATGTTAGTTCATGCTGTTATAGGGAATGTACACATCCACAAATAGTGAAAATATGTAAGTTTGGCCATGTGGAGAGGATGGAGGGTGAAAGACTGACGAAGAGAGTGTATGTGAGTGAGGTGGAGGGGGGAAGAGGGAGGGGGAGGCCGAGGATGAGATGGAGGGATGGGGTGGAGAGGTATATGAGAGAGGGGGGTGTGAGTTGGGAGCAGGGCAATGAAATGGCGAGGGACAGGGCGACTTGGAGGCGATTTGTTTGTGGCCACCCCAAACGGGATTGAGGCGTCTGGCAATAGATAGATAGATGTAAGTAATGAAAGCTCATCGAGTAGCACCCCCACAGCCATAATTTAAGTTTTTGTTAGTCTAAAAACCCTTTGTAGTGCCACAAAATGTCAAAACACATTAGAATCCATATACTTAAAGTACCATATATTTTCAGATGATTTAGCAACAGAATTTGGTTAATTCATCCAAAATTATACTTTAAAGTATTACAGTTTGTGATAGCTTACTCTTCCACAAATAACTGAAACTGGCAAAATTGAAGCTGAAAAACAAGGATGACTTTAGTTCATTCACCTTAACCTGGCCCAGATTTTCATCTAGTACAGGAGTTCATAACCTTTTTCCCCTGTCCAGACCCCCCGTGGCTTGCCCACAATGTCCCCATACCCCCTTCGCCAGACTGTCGAAATCATCACCACCAATCCCATTAGGTGCCATTATGACTTGAAAAGATGCCTGTATCTTGGTTTTACTTTACATGTGGGTAACTAGTAACAGCACAGGAGAGAAAACCATTAGGATTTAATCCTACTTGTATTTCCTTGTGGAATACCAGCAAATAATATACGGTACCTGTATATTTTTTACTTATTTAGGGAACGAGTCCCATACCCCCTGGTTTTTGTGCCCATACTCCCAAGGGGTATGGATGCCCTCAGTTAAGAACCAATTCCCTAGTGGTTTATTTCATGTAGTTCATAAAAGACAGTACTACACCTCTACATTCTTACATAGCATTCTTCACAACTATCATAATTTTCTAGTGTTTCCAGTAATGACTGGTTGTTACAGCTAGGCATTCAAGATGAGGAGACTGCAATTTTAGGCCAAGTTAGAGTTGTTGTTGTTCTACCCCAGTCTGTCTGACTAAGGAGGGCCATCAGTCACAGGCAGGCAACCAGCCGCCCCTGCAGGGTCGTCCTGTGCAGTGAGTCAATTTTACCATGTAGCTGACAGCACCTCGCATCAACAAAGCATGGGGATTAATGTGGAAGTTTGGTTCCTGGGTGGACTGCACATTTACATTACTCCACCCAGTTAACAAGGGCACCATAGTAGGCTCCACGTCATCCCAGTATTTGGCTACATGGTTACCACCTAGCACAGTAAATGGTTTCCTGAGCTGCAGAAAACCATTTTGTTTATCCCTTAGTGTAGAGGCACCTGAAGGTGTCTGTTTACGCATAAAATAATGTCTTGTTTCCTTCACCTCCCCATTTCCTTTCCCGTCATATATCTGGAGAGTAGATTTGTATTGGAATAATTTTGTTTATTAGTTTTCTTGAATTCGGAGGCCGATGCTTGTATATGCCTATAATTTGTTCTGGTTTTCCGTGGCTCCCTGTGTCCTTCTTATCCATTTATTTCTGTGCTGATATACTGATTATATTACCTCCTCCTACTCTTTTTCTTCCTTGCCCTATGTACGGTTCTGATCGCTTGTTTCCTCTGTCTTCCATTTCTCTTCTCCCAGTCCCATGTAAATTCGCTTCTCCCCCTCCCATGTAACTTCGCTTCTCCGCTACCGTTCCCCGTTCTTGTCTCCCTTTCTTCTCCTCCCTCCATCCTTCGGCACTCCTCCACCACTCTTACCTCTACCTGTCCCCCTCTTTCACATTCTTTTCCTCCCCTCTCCCTCCCTCTTTACGCTTTCTCCATCACCCCTACCTCGCCCCGTTCTTATTTTCTTTCTTATCGTCTCCAATTCTCTCACTCGTTAACCCATACCTATCCCTCTCTCTCCCTTACATATCACTTCGTCTCTCTCTCTCTCTCTCTCTCTCTCTCTCTCTCTCTCTCTCACCTTTTACCTCATCATCTGTCCTTTCTTTATCTTATCACCTCTTCTCTCCATATCTTCTACCTCCAGCCTGACCCCTTTCCTCTTCCTTCCTCTTCTTTCATCATCACCCCTGCCTCTCCAACGCATTTCCTCTTCCTCGCCCCATCCCTCTTACCCTTTATTACCTCTTCCCAATCGCACCCTCTCCCTTCATCATCTTCCCTTCCTCTCCCTCACCGCATCTCTCCGTTGTCATCTCCCCCTTCTCCATCATCGCTCACTTCTCTCCCTCCCTCATTTTCACCCTCCTTCATTTCTCTTCTCCCCTCCGTATATTCTCCCTCATACTCTCCCCTCTGCCGCCATCATTTCCCCTCGACGGCTATCACTTTCCCCACCCTCCCAGCCCTCCTACCCCCTCTTTCCTCTCCCCCTCTCCCTTCCCCTCCCCCTCTCCCACTTTCCCTCCCTCTCCCTCTCCCCCTCACCCTTCCATCCCCTCTCTCCCTCCCCCGTACCTTCCTTTCCCCCTCCCTCTTCTCATTTACTCATTTTTCGTTGCAACCATCTTTCTCCCCTCACTTTTTCCCTTCTGCCTTCCTTCCCTCTCTCGTTTCCTCTCCTTTCCACATCTCCCCTCTCCATACCCTCTCCCCCTTTCCCTCTTTCACCCTTCATCCCCTAGCATTTCTTCTCCCCACTCCATCCCTCCTTCCTCGTGTAGTCGCTCCCACGCTTTCACAGGACTCACAGAATTGTTAACCAAACGTTCTGTGCCACACTCAAACCCTGATTCGAGTGTGTGTGTGTGTGTGTGTGTGTGTGTGTGTGTTTAATTGATATAGACTGTAATTATTTGTGTATGTTTTTCATATTTTTGTTTTTTCAATGTTTTTTTTCTGTATTCGTATTGACTCTCAGACCGGAAGCGAACCCAATCGTACGTCACCCACATTGCCCCTGAGTCACCCACATTGCCCCTGATTACCCCCACCCCAGTCCTGCCTCACCTCAAGACCCGCCTTACCACCACCTCACACGTCCCACACATCCACCCTACACCTGCCTCACCTCAGACCTGCCTCACCACCGCCTCACACGTCCCACACATCCACCCCACACCTGCCTCGCCACAACCACCTCACACCTGTCTCACTACCACCACCACACTTCTCACCACCACCCCACACCTGCCTCACCACCACCCCACACCTGCCTCACCACCACCCCACACCTGCCTCACCACCACCCCACACCTGTCTCACCACCATCCCACACACATCTGCCTTACCACACACCTGCCTCACCACCACCACCACCCCACACCTGCCTCACCACCACCACTACCCCACACCTGCCTCACCACCACCACCACCACCACATACCTGCCTCACCACCACCACACACCTGCCTCACCACCACCACCACACACCTGCCTCACCACCACCACCACCACCACACACCTGCCTCACCACCACCACCACCACCACCACACACCTGCCTCACCACCCCAGCTAAAATAGAGGTACCAGATAAGCTCTATCGACATTTTGATCCGGCTTACCTGGGGATATCACACCTGGAAAAGAGAGAGAGAGAGAGAGAGATTTGCGTGTGTGTGTACGCCCTGAATCATGGTGTCTAAAGTAGCTCCCTTCAGCCTCTTATCTCTTCACCGCACTGTTGCATCTGTTATCTCTTTTCTATCGCTACTCCAGCGGTCACTGCTCCACTGAACTGCCTGCTTGCATCCCTCTACCGCTACAGCGGGAGCGTAGCACCCGTCTGGCAGCAAACTCTCATCCTTTTTCTGTTCAGCTCTGCAATGCAAAAGTTGACCGTTACTCTCAGTTCTGTATGTATCCAACAGATCAACTCTGGAACTGTCTTCTGTCTGTATTTATTATTACCTATGACCTCCAGTCTTTTAAAAGCAGTGTGTCCAGGCATCTCGAAATGAACGAATCTTGAATCTGGCTCTCTGTTATCTTTGTTTTTTCGTGGGTGTTACAGTTTGCGTGCTTCTAGCGTTTGGTTCCGTCTTCCTTGCACCGGGTACATTTAAATTGGGCGCTGGTGTCGTCTGTTTTTCATGCGACGGAACCGGGTCACTCCTCCAGCTTGAACACAGGTCGTGGTGACATGAAATTTGGTGAGCCTTGGTTATTAGCCAGGAACAAATCTCCTTGGTTTCCAGTCGAATCAGCTATATAGTCTGACAACACTTGGGCATCAACCTAGCTGAAAGGAGTTAGGGATCTGTTGGATTATTAAACTTTAGTGTCCCTTTAAACCGGTATATTGTATCTTTAAATATTGTCCCTTTAAATATTGCCCCCTTAAATACTAACCCTTTAAATATTGCCTCTTTAAACATTGCCCATTTAAATATTGTCCCTTTAAATACAAACCCTTTAAATATTGTCCCTTTAAACATTGCCCCTTTAAATACCTTCACATGTTTATACTCCATTAATTCACATACAGGCCCGTATTCTCGTCGGGTAAGGAGATTCTCTAACACCTTTTCTTAAGCGATTTATTTTATTCATTACACCCAACTGTCCTCTTCTTTGTTAACATAAATCTTTCCCTGTCCCCATACTCTGCATAAGTAACGTACAAAAGCATATTAACCAGTCATGTCCGAAAATAAATCGCTAAAGAGGAGGGGTTAGGGATTTTCTTTACCCTACAAGAATGCCGGCCACAGACTCAAAAATACTTTACAATACACACTTGGTTCAGGAAAGGGACGCCTGCACGTGCTGGCACTGATGTAACTGGGTGGTGGAATTGCCTGGTTATATAAATGTTTCTCAGTTTCCCCCATAATCCCGTGAAAAAAAGTTATGTGGACTGCCAGGAGAGGAACACTCCAGCCTGCAGTCCACTGGGTACACGTTTCAGATGAATCTGGGACTACAGCTGATGCTGTTACTACTACCTCTACTACTCTTCTACTACTACTACTACTATTATTGCTACTACTACTACTACTACTACTACTACTACTACTACTACTACTACTACTACTACTACTACTACCACCACCACCACCACCACCACCACCACCACCACCGCCGCCACCACCACCACCAACAACAACAACTATTACTACTACTACTACTACTACTGTACAAATTTGACTGTATATAAGTCTGTGAGCCGGAGATAAGGGTAACAACATTTTCCCATTCGTGCTTTGTTAGCATGGGCAAGGGCCAAATTTGACAATCACTCTGCATCAGGGAGAAAGTTTGGCCCTTAAGTGGATTGCTCTCTCTCTCTCTCTCTCTCTCTCTCAGGTGATGGAGGTAGGGGATGGTTTGTTTACTTGTGATGCCAGAGAGAGAGAGAGAGAGGGAGAAAGAGAGAGAGAGAGAGAGAGGGGGGGGTAGGCTGGAGGAGGGCGAGTCCTTATCCAACACTACTTAATTTTTCTCAGGAATAATTAAGGTCGTGTGTGTGTGTGTGTGTGTGTGTGTGTGTGTGTGTGTGTGTGTGTGTGTGTGTGTGTGTGTGTGTGTGTGTGTATGTATGTGTGTGTGTATGTGTGTGTGTGTGTACCGATATGTATTCATAGACGCTTAACTTGGCCATGTATCATCCTGTTTTTTGGAGGGTGGCTTTCAAGAGGGTTTTATCCGGGACAGGTGGTGGGTATTGGGGCCGCGGTGGTGACGCTTCAGTGATTTACGGGACCAGCTCTATTTTTGGACCTAGAGAACGGGCTGCACACACACACACACACACACACACACACACACACACACACACACACACACACACAGCCGAATTATGCCTAGAGGTGGATGCCTTGAGAGAGAGAGGGAGAGAGAGAGAGAGAGAGAGAGAGAGAGAGAGAGAGAGAGCTACCCAGTAAATAAAATAAATGGTATATTATAGTAACTTAACCCCCTCATGCTCGAGGCAAGTCCACCTGGTATTCTTTTCCCCACCCCAAATTTGGACATAGGTTAAAAAGCCCGTTCCCTAAAGTCTAACAAGTCCTCCCACACGACGACAGGTGACATCACACCTCTGACGTCACACGCACCTCTGACGTCACCACCTGGGCACTGTTAGATTAAATTCAGGTATTCTCCATTAATTTTATCTCAACCAAGACGCGTAATCATGAGGCCGTTTTCTGTTGAGGTTAGGAGTTTCTCAAGCATATACTGTGTCTTTTATCTAAGTCGTTTACCATCTGGACTGACACTTAACACTTCAGTACCTCTTAAGTGAGCAGTTTAGGTCTTTACATTTCAGTAGGTCTTTCTTATTATTATTATTTTTTTCAGTATCTTTGTTACCTGTGTCTTTTTACGTTTCATATCCTCTGAGTTAATTGTCTTTTTATGTGAGGGCCCCTTGTTAATTTATGTATTTATTTTTCACAGCACTAGGCTACCTTATATTTCTTTAGAGAGGTTGGTTAGGAAGGCATGTGGGAAGGATGATTGGATTCTGTTTGCATTGGAGAGAGAGAGAGAATGGTTAGGAAGGCATGTGGGAAGGATGATTGGATTCAGTTTGCATTGGCATGGTATGAGAGAGAGGAGCGTATGTGCAGTATTGTCTGTTGAGGGGATTAGCTACTGAATGTAAGAGGTATGGAGGAAGAGGGGGGTTGGTGTGTGTGTGTGTGTGTGTGTGTGTGTGTGTGTGTGTGTGTGTGACCAAATGTGGAGCCCTCTTGTTGTGGAGGAAGATGTGGAGTTGGAGGGTGGTGTGAGAGTGGAGGTAGGTGTAATTTCCTGTAGTAAAGTAATATACCTAGCGAAGTGTAAGTTAGATGTGGAACTCAGTGGTGTGAAGAAGGTGGAGTGAGGTATAGAGATGGACGTGTGTAGGAGTGGAGGTATAGAGGTGAAAGTGTGCAGGGGTGAAGGTGTAGGAATGGAGTAAGGCGTAGAGGTGGTGCTATAGAAGTGTGGCAGTAGAGTGAGGTGTAAAGGTGGAGGGATGGGAGTGGAATGAGGTATAGAGGTGGAGGTGTGGAGTGTGAGGTGGTGTTAGGTGTGGTTGAATGGAGTCCCCGTGGCTAGGCTCCTGATAACCCCAGTCCTTATCTCCTGCCATTGATAAGATAATACATTTAATATACACTCAGCCAGCCCTCTTCACCTCACCTTCCATTCTGATTTCCTTAGTAACTGTGTCTGTTTTTGTGGGTGTAATGATGATGATAGTAGTTGTAGTAGTAGTAGTAGTAGTAATAATGATGATAGTGATAATGATAATAGTAATAGAAACAGTAGTAATAATGATAATAATAATAATAATAATTAAATAATATCCATTGTAAACATAGCTAGTTATTTATTTATACATTTATCTGTTTATTGACGCTCATATCCCCCACGCTATCCTTAGCTTATTAATGACAGTATCTTTCCTGTGTTTTACTTGGCTCCTCTTATTTGCATTTTCTCTACTGTTTTTACCTATTTATTACAGTATCTTTATTTTATTTTATTTCTCATTTGCTTCGTTTCTGTTTTTAATTTCAATTTATTTATTCTTTAGTTATTCACAGCCCTCCCCCCTTGCCTTCATGTCGACTCCCGTTTTAATCATTTTTTAAAGTCCTCCTTATTCTCTTCATTTCCTGTTGTGTTTCCCGGAGATTATTTTATGTGTGTGTGTGTGTGTGTGTGTGTGTGTGTGTGTGTGTGTGTGTGTAGTTGCTGCCCTACCTTTCCTTCTTTCTAAATTTGTAGTGTTACGTTCTCCCTACGTGTCAAGTGGGGTTGGTGGAGGATTAGTGCCCCTCCCTGTAAAACAGATAACTCTAAGCCCTTGGCCACCCCGTTTGGGATACATGGCGTCTGGCAATGAATGAATGAATGATACATGCTTTTCAGTCACTCAGGTATTCCTCTTGTGTCTTATTAGTAGCTACATAATGTTTGTCCTTAATATATAATACTATCACCCTTGTCTTATTATTTATATTGATTTTTTTTATCTCTCTCTCTCTCTCTCTCTCTCTCTCTCTCTCTCTCTCTCTCTCTCTCTCTCTCAGACGATTTTATTCAGCGTAGGGCACACTTCGACCTTAAGGGGTTAGGTACAGCCTAGATCAACCCCCTATTTATTGATTATTTATTTATATGCTTTATTTTAATTACCAACAGACGATTTTATTCAGCATAGGATGAATTATAACTGGAGGGGTTTGAAACAGCCTTGATAAAACCCCCCCTTTTTATTCAACTTAAACTTTGAGCAGGGAAGGGGGGTTTAGAGACGGAGAGGGGGGGTTTAGAGACAGAGGGGGGTTTAGAGACGAAGAGGGGGGTTTAGAGACAGAGGGGGGGTTTAGAGACAGTGGGGGGGTTTAGAGACGGGGGGGGTTTAGAGACAGTGGGGGGGTTTAGAGACAGTGGGGGGGTTAGAGACGGGGGGTTTAGAGACAGGGGGGGTTTAGAGACAGTGGGGGTTTAGAGACAGTGGGAGGGTTAGAGACGGAGAGGGAAGGGGGTGTTGAGAGAGAGCCTTGATATAAACCCCTTCAGCACGAGAACCCCTTTCCTGAGTAAAATCGTCTGACAGAAGCAAAGTTAAACCCTTTTTCAGTCCCACTTAGGCTGACTTCCTCTTGCTTCCAAAATTTATCGTTATTTATTATTATTATTATTATTATTATCATCATCATTACTACTAATGCTACTATTATTATTATTATTATTATTATTATTGTTATCGTTTTGTTTCGTCACTGCTTGTCGTATCTTCCCTGCCTTCCTGCGCCGCCCAAATTAATCGCTCTTTTTTCTTTCTCTTTTTACCTTGTGCCTTCCTTTCAAATATATCGGGTTTTCGTTTCTATTCGTCATTAATTTCTTTCTTTTTAGTTCACTCATGTATCTTTTATTGTGTTCTTGCTATCTTCAGAATTATTGTATTCAGCTTAGGATGGTGGTATCGTGGAAAGATAATACCCTCTTGCAAAATCTGCTTCCAAGAGATTAGGTGTGCTAAACCGACTCCTTCATTTACCATTCTTGCAAAATCTGCTTCCAAGAGATTAGGTGTGGTAAGCCGACTCCTCCTTTACCATTCTTGCAAAATCTGCTTCCAAGAGATTAGGTGTGGTAAGCCGACTCCTCCTTTACCCCCGCATAGTTGTTGACTTTATACACGGGTTTTATTCGCCCCTGTGTAAACTCCCATGTGTGGGTCGGCTCCCCACATACAGCTCTTCTCAATAGGGTGGAGTCGTTGGCTTCTCTTCTCTTTAACTCTCCTTCTCATCCTGTCTTCCTTCAACCTCTGTCCTATCGCCGCGCTGTTGCATCTTTATCTCTTATCTGTCGCTACTTCAGTGGTCACTGCTCCTCTGAACTGTCTGCTTGCATCCCTGCACCACTACGGCGTTCACGTAGCACTCACCTGGCTGCAAACTCTCAACCCTTTTCTCGTCAGACTCTAATGCAAGGGTTAACCGTTACACCCAATCCTTCATGTATGCAACAGGTCAACTGTGGAACTGTCTATTTCCTTCTTCCTATGACCTCCAGCCTTTTAAACGCAGTGTTCCCAGACATCTCGAAATGATCGGATCTGAAATTCTCTCTCTCTCTCTCTCTCTCTCTCTCTCTCTCTCTCTCTCATCTTGCTGACAGCCTTTGTTTCCTTCTTCCTCATTTAAAAAAAATAGCGTTTGCCTAGAGTAAAATCGTCTGGTGAGAGCCCGTGTAAATTAGCATAGAAACATCACCTTAGGAAACAGATTAACCTTTTAATTACATATATTTTTTTTCTTCCATTACATTCTGTGACGCACTTGATTTAAATAGGCCATTGCTGATACTAGAGTTGACCCTACCATGAGACGTTTTTTTTTTTTTTTTTTTTTGGTATATTCTTTGCGCTCTCTCTCTCTCTCTCTCTCTCTCTCTCTCTCTCTCTCTCTCTCTCTCTCTCTCTCTCTCTCTCTCTCTCTCTCTCTCTCTCACACACACACACACACACACACACACACACACACACACACACACACACACACACACACACACACACACACACACCTATCTTTTCCAATATGCTTATCTTGTGGCCGTCTCCTTCGTCCGTATTGGATGGAGGTTGATAGGTATTTGTCACCCCCTCTCTCTCTCTCTCTCTCTCTCTCTCTCTCTCCTTCCCGTTCCTCCCCCTCCCCCTCCCTTTCCCCCACTCCCCCCCCTCCTTCCCCTCCCTCTTCCTATCTCTCCTTCCTTCCCTCCCTTCTCCTTTATCGCTTTCCTTCCTTCCCTCATTTCCCCTCCAGTGTGTTTATCTTAGCCTTCCCCTTCCGTTTTCCTCCCTCTCTCTCTCTCTCTCCATTCTCCCTCAATGATCCCTCCCTCTCTATCCTATCTTCCTCTTTCTTCTCCCCTTCCGTCCTCTTCCTCCCTTCTTCCTCTTCCTTTTCCTCTCCCTTCTCTCCCCTCCTCTCCTCCCCCATCTTACCTTCCTACTTGTCATTCATCCCTACCTTTCTTCTCTCGCCTCTCTTTCTCCTTGCAGTCCTTCCTACCTTTCTTTCTTTCACTTTCCCTCCCTTCATTCACTTCCCTCCCCTCTCTTTCCTCCCTGTCTTTTGTCCTTTCCCCCTCCTCCCTCCCACTGCTCCCTCCTCTCTTACCTCCTTCCTTTCTTCCCTACTCTTACCTCCATCCATTCTTCCCTACTCTTACCTCCATCCTTTCTTCCCTACTCTTTCCTCCATCCTCTCTTCCCTACTCTTACCTTCTTCCTCTCCTCCCTCCTTCCTCTCTTCCCTACTCTTATCTCCTCCTCTTACTCCCTTTTTCCTACCCGTCTTCCCTCCATCTTTCCCTCTCTCCTCTTCCCTCTTTCCTCCCACCTTCTCGTTCCTGTCACCGCCCCCCCTCCCTCCCTCCCCCCTCTTTTTACCTCTCAGGACCCCTTCACTTCTCTTTCCTCCTGTCATCTTGTTCCTACCTCCCCTCCCCTCCCCTCCCCTCCCCTCCCCATCCGCCTCCTCTCTTGTCACCTTGTTAGCTTGCCTCTTCCTTACCTTCCCTTCTCCCTCCTCTCCTGTCCCCCTCCCTCCCTCCCTCTTTCCCTCCCTCCCTCCTGTCCCCCTTCCTCCCTCCCTCCCTCCTGTCCCCCTTCCTCCCTCCCTCCCTCCTGTCTCTCTCCCCTCCCCCCTCGTTCACACCTGACATTCTTCCCTCTCATAAAAGTTTTCCATGAGATGAATTTTCCTTCTTTTTTTTTATATATATACTGCATGGTCGTCTTTCTCATTTTTTCCTGCCGACTTCTGCTGGGGGGTTGGGTGGATAGGTGGGGGGGGAGTTTCCTTAGTGTAGCCTTCGATCTCATAGACTAGGTACCATAGTTATAGCCTACCTTGCAACAAACAGGATGAAAGCGATCTATAGGCCTGGTGCTGCTTCCTTTCCTTTCCATTCCCTTCCTTTCCTTTCCTTCGTAGACTTTCCCGACATCCCTCATGACCCCACCGTAGCGTCAAAACCTAAGGCCATTGAGGAGGAGGACGAGGAGGAGGGTAGGAATGGATAAAAGACACAGGGGGTGGAACAGGATAGTGGTTGAAGAGAAGGAGTTGCAGGCGTAGGTTATTGTTTCAGACAGGGAGAAAGACAAAAATACTCTTAGACAAAAGGCGCAGGTGATGAGGCAGAGGTTAATGGATGTAGAATTTCGTAGGTAGTGGTGTGGTGCAGGTGTAGGTGGTTGATTGAGACAGGTGTTCATATCTTAGCGTCATAAACTCAGCGGCTGACATTGGGGCTTTGACTTACAACAAAACCTCCTTCCGTCCAACGCGCGGCTTTACCGAATCAACCCAGCCATGTCGCTTAGTTCACACACACACACACACACACACACACACACACACACACACACACTCTCTCTCTCTCTCTCTCTCTCTCTCTCTCTCTCTCTCTCTCTCTCTCTCTCTCTCTCGTCTTTCATAAATAATACACGCTTTTTCCGCCTCCCCACGTAGCAGCCTTCAGCGCTCAAGTGGGTACCAGTCAGTTTGCCCTCCATTCCTGATGACCTGGGTTCGATCCTACGTGGGCGCGGACATTTAAGTGGGTGCAGTGGTGTGGCCTTAACCCCTGTCGTGCGGCGACTTACTTTTACTTCCATACTTGCTATTACCAGACGATTTTGTTCAACTGACGGGACGCGTTTTGTAGTGAAGGGAGGAGTTTACTGGAGACTGTAATATTATCTACTCCACTTTGACAAATCTCCTAAACAGCGTAAAATCGTCTGTAGATGAGATTGGCGTAAAAAGAACGTAATTGGCGCAAAAAGAACGTAATTGGCGTAAAAAGAACGTAATTGGCGCAAAAAGAACGTAATTGGCACAAAAAGAACGTAATTGGCGCAAAAGAACGTAAATGGCGTAAAAATAACGTAATTGGCGCAAAAAGAACGTAATTGGCGCAAAAAGAACGTGATTGGCGCAAAAGGAATGTACCTGGGTTGTTGCTGTGATTCCAGACTCATTTTTACGTGTCAACCAGGTAGACTGAATGCTTAAGTTGCCCCTCTGCAGTCCACCATCTTCCTCTCGGGGGGTAGGGAGGTGTAGATGAGGGACGTTTGTATAGGCAGTTGATCCGCCTGGTTATTTCAGTGCCACCACGTGAAGGCGTCTCTCACCACCACACCGTTGGGCTACAAACAATAATAATAATGTTTTCTCACGTCTCTCACCCTGTCGAATATCCATCAGTGACACATCTTAAGACTTTCATTCACAAGTACTGCCACTCCCGCTGGACTCATTTCCACATACGTCTCTGTCCGGATCAGAATGTCTAATACCTGTGCTGGAGCGTGTGGCGTTGGGTGGGGGAGGGTCATTTCTCCAGTGAAGTTGTGTCTTAAGGAGACTGTAGCCTTTCAGGAACCTTTGAGCTGCTTGTCTGTGTTAGTCGCCTTGGTTCACATACGATTCCCACCTCAAATCTTTCCTTCCGCCAGTCCCCACCCCTCCCTCCTTCCTTGCCCTTCGCCTCTCCCTCCCCCCCGCTCCTTCCTTTCCCTTCACCTTTCCTTCCCTTCTCCCCTCCTTCCCTACCTCTTCTTTTCTTCCTTCCCCTCCCTGCCCTTCCCTCCTTCCTTTCCCTTCCAATCCCTCCAACACACTTTCAGGATGTACCTTATTCCTTGCTTCACCTCTCGTCACTTCTCCTTTCCCCATCTTTCTTCTCTCCCCCCTTCATCTTTCTCTCCCCCTCTCCTCCCTTCTTCCCCTCCTGTTCTCCCCCTCTTCTCTCTTCCTCACCCTCTCTCCCTCATTTGCCTTCCCCCTCCCGTTCCTCTCTCCCTCTTCTATATTCTTCCTCCCTCTTTCTCCTCTCGTCTCCCCCTCTTCCTCTCGTCTTCTCTCCCTGCTTTTCGTCTCCCCTCCCAAGTTGCTTCCTCTCCCTATCTTTCTCCCTCCCTCCCCCTCTTCCTTTCTTCTCCCTTGTTCGCTCTGTTTGCCTTCTCTTAAACTCTTGCTTTCTTTCCTTTATACTCTTTTGTGTACCCCCCCCTCTCTCTCTCTCTCTCTCTCTCTCTCTCTCTCTCTCTCTTCCTCTCTCCTCTCACTTCTCTCTCTTTCTCCTCCCCTCCCCCTGTCTTCCTCAGCCCTTCCCTACCTCCCTCCCCTCCCCTCACTTCGCACCATCACTCCTTCAGCCCTCAGCGTCTCAACACCTCCCCTCTTCCTATTTCCGTTTCCCTCCTCCTCCTCCTCAACATGATCCATTTTATTATTATTATTATTATTATTATTCTTACCTCCGTTTTCCTTACTCATACCCCCTCTTCACTCTTTCTTACCCCTCCCTTTATGTTCACACCTTCACCCTCTTCCTCTCCCCTTCCCTCCCCTCCCCTTTTTTCTTCCTTTCCCTTCCCTATTCTTCCCTTTTTTTCTTTTCACTTATCTCTGCTTCCCCTCCCATTCCTTCCCCTCCCCTCCCCTCCCATTCCTTCCCCTCCCCTCCCCTCTCCATCCGTCACTCCATACCTCCACCCTGCCTCTCCCTCTCTCAGCATTTCACCACCTTTGCAGCATCTGGGAAACCTGAGTCATGCGTTCTGGTGACTTAGAGAGAGAGAGAGAGATGGGTGGTAGACAGGCTATGAAATAGCATGGGAGGGAGGGGAGGGGAGGGGAGGGAAGAGGAGGGAGGAAAGATGTGAGGAGATGGGTGATGAGAAGGTAGAGAGGGAGGGGAGAGATGAGGAGGGGAGGGGAGTGGGGATAGAGGGAGTGAGAGAGGCTAGGAGATGAGAGGGAAGAGGCGGGAGGAAAGACGTGAGAAGGTGGGTGACGAGAGAAGAGAGGAGAGGGAGGGGAGGGGATGGAGGAGAGATGGGTAAGGAGGGGAGAGGGTAAAGGGAAGGGATGGGTAGGAATGGGGCTGTTCTTGTTTGAGGAGGGGAGGGAAAAAAACAAGTGACAGGGAGAAGAAAAGAAAGAAGAGGGAGACAGGTAGGGAGGAAGTGAAAGAGGGGCCTTCTGTTTGTGAAGAAGGGGAAGGAAGTGGAGGCGTGGAGAGAAGGAGGAGAGAAGTAGGGAGTGGAGGAGAGAAAGGGAGAGAAGAGAAGGAAGAAGAGGGTAGGTGGGAAACGAAAGCGGTGTGTGTTGTTTGTGTGAAGAAGTGAAAGGAAGAGGGCGTGGAGAGGAAGAGTGATGGGTAGGGGGGTGAGAGGGGAGAAGAGGAGGGAAGGGAAGGAAAGGGGAGAGGAGGAATGAGAAGGGAAGGGAAGGAAAGGGGAGAGGAGGGATGGGAAGGGAGGGAAGGAGAAGGGAAGGAAGGGGAAGAGGAGGGAATGGAAGGGAGGGGAAGGGAAGGGAAAGAAAGGCTAGAGGAAGGATGGAAGAAGGGTTTTGTCATATATACAGAAAAGATAAACAAAGACATTGAAACAATAAATAAAAGCTGGATAGGCTGAGAAAAAGAGGGTAGGGCAAATATAGAAGGGTAAGAAATATCAATAGTAATAAAGGAATGGAAGTAGGAAAGAATTATTATAAAGGGAGGAAATCGAAAAGGGAAAAAGAGAGTGAGTTTTGGCAGAGTGGATGAATATAAGAGGAAAGGAGGAAGTAAGGATGTGACAGAAGGGGCAAAGAGGAAGTGGAGAGATCTTAGGAGTGGATGAGGAACAGAGATGTGAGTAGAAAGGAGGAAGTGGAAGGAAAGATTCAGGGTAGGAAGAGGAGAGAGAGAGAGAGAGAGAGAGGAACTGAGAAAATGTAAGAAATTTGAGAGAGAGAGAGAGAGAGAGAGAGAGAGAGAGAGAGAGAGAGAGACTATGTGGGGGGGGGAGTGCTCTCTAACAATGCCATCAAAGGCTAGGGTGTCAAAAGAAGAGGGAAGAGAGGAGGGAGGCATTACAGAGAGAGAGAGAGAGAGAAGGGATGAGAGAGAATATCTGGCAAGGCCGCCCATATTTCTTGTGATGTTTGGTTTGCTCTCTCTCTCTCTCTCTCTCCTCACCTCACCTCACCTTCCCTTCCCTTCTCTTCTCCTTTTTTCTTCACTTCTTGTCGTCTCTTATCTCGTATTCTCTCTTTTGTCTTCTTTCCCTTCTCTTTTCCTCTGTTTTCTCCTCTGCCTCCCCTCCCCTCCCCTCCTCTCCTCCCCTCTCCTCTCCCCTCCTCTCCTCTCCTCTCCTCTCCTCTCCTCTCCTCTCCTCTTTATCACTCTTAAAACCTGGGCAGGTGTAAGGCTGTAAGGTGAAAGGTGTCTTGTTTACGTGTGAGTGGGTCTGTTTGGGGTGGGGAGGAGGGGAGGAAAGGTAGGGAGGAGGGAGAGTGTGGAGTAGAGGGGGAGGAAGGGAAGGGAGGAAAGGTAGGGAAGATGGAGAGTGTGGGGTAGAGGGGGAGGAAGGGAAGGGAGAATGGAGAGAAAATAGGGAGAAAGGGAGAGACGATGAGGAGGGGTAGGGAGGAATGGTAGGGAAGAGGGAGAAAATGTGGGGTGAAGGAGGAGGAAGGGAGGGGAGAGGGGAGAGCAAATACTGGGGAGAGAGGACGATGAGGAGGGCTGGGGGGGTGGAGAATGTGGGGAGGAAAGGTAGGGAGAACAGATATATATTTAGGGAAAAAGATTGAGGGTAAGAGGGGGAGGAATTTTAGGGAGGGTGGGGAGAAGTGAGAAGGGGGAGAAAAGGTGGAGAGGAGTGGGTGAGAAACTGAGTAGGAGAGAGAAAGTGGGGAGGAAAGGGAGAGAAGAGGAGGAGATGGGGAGGAAGAATGATGAAAAGTACAAGTAGAGAGAGAGGATGAGGGGAGGGGAAGGTGGGGTGGGTATGAGGAAGGGAGGGGAGATGAGGAGGTAGGGAAGGAGGAGAGGGGGGAGGAAGAAAGCGAGGGGAGGGAGAGAGATCGTGGGGAGAGGGGAAAAGAGGGTGGGTAGGAGAAGGGGAGAGAAAAAGAGAGAGAGAGAGTGAATTTGAGAAACTGGGCGGGAGTGAATGTGAGATGTAAAGAATTTGAGAGAGAGAGAGGGAGGGAGGGAGGGAGAGAGAGAGAGAGAGAGAGAGAGAGAGAGAGAGAGCTATCTTTAGTCTACCTTGGGGGGGAGGTTCCAAGGGCTTGCAATATCACTAAATTTCTCCCCTTCTCCCCCTCTCCCCTCACTCATTCTTTATCTTTCTCCCCTCTTCCCTCCCCCTCTCCTCCTCCCCCTTTTCTTCTCCTCTCCCTCCTCTTCTTTCTTTCTCTCCCTGTCACACTCCTCCTTCCATTTTCTTCTCTCCGTTAACCCTTCCCTCTCCCCTTCCTCTTCCTTCCTCCTTTCTTCCCCCTCCTCTTCTTTCCTCCTTTCTTCCCCCTCCTCTTCTTTCCTCCTTTCTTCCCCCTCCTCTTCTTTCCTCCTTTCTTCCCCCTCCTCTTCTTTCCTCCTATCTTCCCCCTCCTCTTCTTTCCTCTCTTCCCCCTCCTCTTCTCTGCTCCTCTTCTTTTCCCCTC
>NC_137032.1:34968213-34975713 GCF_032717465.1 Coenobita brevimanus | reverse complement strand
GGGAGGGAGAATTTGTGGGGTTATGTCTGCCTGTCAGTTGGAAAAAGTATGAATGTTAATGGTGTGCGTGTGTGTGTGTGTGTGTGTGTGTGAGAGAGAGAGAGAGAGAGAGAGAGAGAGCACGTGCATCAAGACAGCAGCAGCAACAGGAGAGGCGAGGTGGAGAGTGTGATGCTACCCTCATCGATCCTGCGTGTGTGTGTGTGTGTGTGTGTGTGTGTGATGAAATTGGCAAGAGGGAGGGAGCAATGTATGGCAGTCAGTTCAATGTTAGTTTGTGTGTGTGTGTGGAGAGAGAGAGAGAGAGAGAGAGGGTGGGGTGAACTGGGATGTCAAAATGAAATAGAAGAAATGAAATAATGTGTGTGTGTGTGTGTAAGAGAGAGAGAGAGAGGAGGGGCGATACTGCTTCTTACGTGAGAATGGAGCATTTTTTAAGGTAACGTAACCCTTTCAGTACGTCGACGTCTTTTTCAATCAGACTACCGCCAGACGATTTTCCACACACACACACACACACACACACACACACACACACACACACACACACACACACACACACACTCAACCTAACACTTTACTCCATACCACTTTTTTTTTTTTTTAAGGAAGAAGGAACCCAAGGCCAAACGTCCAAAAAATTGTTCCCTCCGAGAAAATAATAAGAAGAAAATAAGAGTTGCGTACTTTACCTGCTTTAACACCCGAACACCTTTTCCTTACCGGTTTATTCCAGGTCCTGCTCTTTATATTCTTGTGTGTTATTCATGCTATGTCAAGATTAAAGAGGTGTTAAAAGAAGAACAGGGGGGGCGTACTAATTGGTAGTTTGGATAATAAATCGCTAAGGAAATGGTGCTAGGGAACTTAATGCAATCTGTAGCAATATTGAAAAGGTAGAGGAGGGGATGAAAAATATTGTGGGTGGTTTGGAAAATAAATCGGTACTGAAGAGGTGCTACGTGTGTGAGGTTAAAGTGTGTAGGCTGGAACGGGAGGGGGATGAAATAAGGGATGATGTCATGCTGTGTAGGTGGACTGGAGAAGAGGATAGGGTAAGGTAGGGTAGGAAAGGGAGGGAAAGCTAGGGTAGGGTAGGAAAGGGAGGGAAGGCTAAGGTAGGGCAGGGTAAGAAAGGGAGGGAAGACTAGGGTAGGGTAAGGTAGGAAAGGAATGGGTTGGGGAGGGAAGGCTACGGTAGGAAAGGGAGGGAAGGATAGTGTAATGTAGGGCAGGAAAGGGAGGGAAGGCTAGGGTAGGGTAGGGCAGGAAAGGGAGGGAAGGCTAGGGTAGGGTAGGGCAGGAAAGGGAGGGAAGGCTAGGGTAGGGTAGGGCAGGAAAGGGAGGGAAAGCTAGAGTAGGGTAGGACAGGAAAGGGAGGGAAAGCTACGGTAGGAAAGAGAGGAAAGGCTAGGGTAGGGCAGGGTAAGAAAGGGAGAGAAGGCTAGGGTAGGGGGGCAGGAAAGGGAGGGAAGGCTAGGGTAGGGCAAGGTAGGACAGGAAGGGGTAGGGGAGGGAAAGGGTGGGGAGACTAGGGTAGGGTAGAGTAGTCGAAGGTAGTCTAGGATAGAGTACAGTAGTGTAGGGTAGGACAGGGTAAGGTAGGATAGACTAAAGTAGGGTAGGGATGGTACAATGAGGTAAGGTAGGAGGGGAACTCAGGTGTGGTATGGTAGGGTAGACTAGGATAGGGTGCAGTAAGGTAGGGTAGGGCAAGGTACAATAAGGTAAGATAGGGTAGGGGAGGATTTAGTAAGGTAAAACAAGATAGGGGAGGGGAGGGGAGGGGGATAAGGTAAAATGGAGGAGGGGAGGGTACGGTAAGGTAAAGTAAAACAGGATCGGGTGGAATGGAGGATGAGGCTGCTTCCTGAAATTTCTCCCTGAAGTTGCTCCCTGAAATTGCTCCCTCAAGTTGCCCCCTGATATTACTCCCTGAAATCGCTCCCTCAAGTTGTCCCTGAAATTGCTTCTCTTGTAGTCCGCCTTCATCCTTTCGGGGGATAGGGAGGGAATGGAGAAAGCTTGAAGGTATCCCATCCCCGTAAGCTGCTGGATACGTGACAGGTGAGAAGAGAGGGATTCGTGTCATTATATCAAGGTAATGTGGCAAGGTGAGAGCAGGGTAGGGGTATGGTAGGACAGGACTCAATGGGGAAGGGCAAGGCAGGTGAGGAAAGGTAAGGTAAGGCTGGACAGGTGAGGAAAGGTAAGGCGAGGCTGGGAAGGCGAGAGGACAAGAATGGACAAAGCAAGACAGGGAAGAATGGCGAAAGGTAGGAGGATGAGGTTGACAGGGAGGAGTTAAACAAAGTGAGGGCAGGGCAGGGCAGGGCAGGGGAAGGTATGGAAGGCAGGGCAGGGCAGGGGAAGGTATGGAAGGCAGGGCAGGGCAGGGGAAGGCAGGACAGGGCAGGGTTTGACAGAGAAAGCCTTTTGTGGACACTAACTTAAGCAACATGTGTATCGTTAAGGTTGCCTGTATAGCGATTTTTCAAGCTGATTTGAGCAGTAATCCCATCTACCAATTTTATTTTAGAGAGAGAGAGAGAGGGAGAGAGAGTTTATATCAACCGGATTTGCGTTATCTGAAGTGAGATCCTGAAGAGACGTTAGGTTAGGAAGGAGGTGAAGTTAGGGTTGTGGAGAAGAGATGCGATAAAGAAAACGACACAATGAAGAACAAGGGTAGAATAGGACATAGCAGAAGAGGACATACTGAAGAAAAGTAGAGGACATACCACAGTAGGGCAGGGCAGGGCAGGGACACCAGTAGGCCAAGGATTGACAGGGAGGATTAGGCAAGATAGGACTCCGGAAAATATAGCAGTGTCCGAACAAGGCTAAACCACTTAAGACAGGATGCATAACATACAGGGTGAGGGTGGACTAGGCAGGCGAGGGGAGGGATAGGGAGAGGGTAGGGTAGGATATGGGTAGGGCAGGGCATGGGTGGATTGGACATGTAGGGTAGGACAAGGCAGGACAGAGCAGGACAGATCAGAGAGCAGGACAGGTGTAGGGGGAAAGGTGTTGTGTTGTGGTGTAATTGTGGGCCTTTGATGAGGTGTTTTGAAAGGGAGGACACGCTTTGGTGAACTGTGTGTGTGTGTGTGTGTGTGTGTGTGTGTGTGTGTGTGTGTGTGTGTGTTATCTGTAGCATCCGGACACCAGCTTCCGTTCAGTGAAACCTAGCTCACTCACTCAAGTCACACACACACACACACACACACACACACACACACACACACACTCTCTCTCTCTCTCTCTCTCTCTCTGTTTGCGTTAGAACCACTTGATAAAAGGTACTTAAGAGATTTCCCCTCCATCACGCACACATTCTCAGCTGCCAGTACACACACACACACACACACACACACACACACACACACACACATTATTTATACGGGTATTCAGAATTTTTCTCTCTAGATCCCACCAACTCTTGTTATTTTGGTCATCATCATCATCATCATCGTGACCACCACCACCACCATCACCATTATCTCCTCCTCCTCCTCATCATCATCATCATCCTCATCATCATCATCATCTCTACGTCTTCTCCCATCCAAGTTAATTCAGATCAGTTTTATTCAGTAAAGGTTAGTCTTAGGAACCTGAGGGTAGTAAATGTTTCTCACCATATAGCTTAAATATAAAAAAAGATTTTTTATTTTCTCTACCAGTTTATTAGAAGTCTCGCCGTTTGGTTTAAATATAAATAAAGGTAGATTTATATGTATCGTCACTAAGTTATATTTATGTATTTATTTGGTATCGCTTATGTAGATGAGGTTTGTACTGAATAGGAATAATGTCAGGATTATTGTTAGTGTTAAGATGCATGTGTATTTGGAGTGCCTCGTGAATTATTTTGGAAAAGCTTGTGGTTCTGAGAAGGAAAAGACCATATAATTATTGATGATGATGGAAATTACTATATTATTATTATTATTATTATTATTATTAATGTTATTTTTTACTGCATTAACTGTTATTTGTCAGGAGATTTTGTGTGTGTGTGTGTGTGTGTGTGTGTGTGTGTGTGTGTGTGTGTGTGTGTGTTTCCAGCTAAATACCTTATCGACAGTTCCTCGTAGCGTACGTGGCTCCAAGGACAGTAAGAGAAAAACATATCTAATCCAAATAGACATACACTCGGATCAGAAAATGCAAAAATAATCTTTAGACTAACACCATTGAATATTTGCAGCCTTATACATCGATATTTTGAATTATATGATGATGTTAAGTGTGTATCTTAGTGGAACCTGCATATCGCCATATCTCACGCAGGCATTCCAACCCTACGGACGAGGATTGTAGCAAATGCATTTCGTTCACGCGTGTATGTAGAAGTCGCCAGTGGAAAGATTAGTTTGTCTGTGTGTGTGTGTGTGAGAGAGAGATACAATAATTTTTTCAACCCTGTGTCCTGTCTCTTGCTATCTTTTTCCCTCACTCCCCCTCCCTTCATCCCCTCCCCAGCCTTCCATCTTTTTCCTCCCCCTCCCCCCCTCTTTCTCTCGCTCTCTCCGTCCCTCTTTCTCCTTCGCTTTCTTCCCTCCTCCTCCTCCTCCTCACCAATCTCTTTCCCTATCCCTTCCTCTTCGTCTTCCCCTCCTCTCTCCTTTTGTTTTCCCTTCCCCTCCCCTTCCTTCCCTTCCCTTTCCTTCCTTCCTTACCTTCTCTTTCCTTCCTTACCCTCCCCTTTCTTTCTTCCCTTCACTTATCTTTCCTCCCTTTCCTCTCCTTTCCTCCATTCCCTTTCCTTCCTTCCGTCCCATTTCTTCCTTCCGTCCCATTTCTTCCTTCCGTCCCATTCCTTCCTTCCAGTTTCCTTCCATCCTCTCCCTTCCCTTCCCCTCCGTTCCCTTCCCGTCCTTCTTTCCTTTCGTTTCCTTTCTGTTCTTTCTTTCCTTCCTTTCCCTTTCTTTTTCCATCCCTTCATTCCCTTTCCATTTCCTTCCTTTCTTACCTACCCACCGCTCGTGACCCCTCCCATTCCCTCACTCTTACTCACCCTCACCATCCCCTCCTTATCTCTCTCTCCCCCCCATCCTCTCCACATCTCTCTCTCCCCCCCATCCTCTCCACCTCCCCCCGCCACACATCAATGCCTCCCTCATCCTATCCATCTACTTCCCCCCCTTTCCCCTCTCCCTCTCCACACTCCAATCCCTCCCCCTTACCCTCTCCCCCTCCACACACCCATCCCTCCCCTCCCCACCCCTTCCCCGTCGTCCTCAGCTTCACCCTTCCCTCCTTCACCCCCTTCCTTTTCTTCCCTTCACCTCCCCTCATCCTTCCCCCTCCCCCTGTGTAAGGACCCGGCATCTCACCCAGTTATCAGGGTCACTAGAGTACCCCCTCCCCTCCCCTCCCCTCCCCTCCCTCCCCTCATCTGCACTTCTTCCTCTTTCCTTCTTTCCTCCCCCCCCATTCTCTTCCTTCTTCCCTCCCCCCTTCGTCCCCTCTCCCATTCTTAGTCAGCCTTTTCCTCCTTCTCTCCCTCCCCCCCCCTTCCTTTTCCCTTATCGTCATCTTCCTTTTGCCAACCACACCCCCTTCACCCCCCCCCTCTCCCTCTCTCTCTCTCTCTCTCTCTCTCTGCCTCCCTCCTCCTCCTCCTCCTCCCTCTTACTCAGCTGTTCGTCATCTAGTGTACAGTATAACCTCTCTCTCTCTCTCACACACACACACACACACACACACACACACACACACACACACACACCGAGAGAGAGAGAGAGTCACCCAACACACTTGACTCACCCTAGCAATTCCTCGTATCTTTAACTCAGACAATAACATTACTAAGGTGGCGTTTTTTGAGGTGCATTGCGTTACCTCATGTGCTATAGTGTGTTTGCTCCAACCTGGCGAAGATCCCTAACCCCCTTCCTGCTCAGTTGATGGTGTGGTTAGATTGGAGGGCTGATTTGACTAGTAACCAAGGAGATTCAGTTCTAGTTCATGGAATTTCTTGGAACCACGAGTCTATACACCTGTCACACTTGTTCACACCCACACCTGTTCACACCCACACCTCTCTACACCCACACCTGTCCACACCCACACCCACACCTGCAAATGCGTAAGACCAGCGTAAGAAAGATTGGCGTAAGTAGCAGCCTAAATCATGTGATATATTTAGCATGACAGGAGAGAGAGAGAGAGAGAGAGAGAGAGAGGGGGGGGCACCTATATATAAGCGGGCGTGGGTGGTGGAGGTTTAGCTATATGTGGGTTGAGGGTGGGGGGAGGGGGAGGGGGAGGTAAGGGGGTGGAGGATGAGGGAGCTGAGAGGGTAGAGGGTGAGGGGGAGGGGGAGGTGGGGGTTTGGGTGAGGGAGTGATGCTGTGAGGTCAGGGGGTAGATGAGGATGGGGGATAGTGGTGAGGGGGAGGAAGGGAGGGAGGGGTGAGTAAGGGTGTGGTGGGCGGTGACTCATGGTTTCTGTGACTCAGTACGCCTATGCTCTTGACTCAGCACACACACACACACACACACACACACACACACACACACACACACACACTGACTCACCCTGTACAGTCATTCACCAGGGCCGGTTGTAGTTAAGTGAAGAGCATGACTGAATGAAGCAGTTTGGTGAATGAGTTGCTTGTAGTAGTAGTAGTAGTAGCAGCAGTAGTAGTGGCACCGTAGTAGTAGTAGTGGTAGTGGTCGTAGTGCTGGTAGTAGTAGTGGCAGCAGTAGTAGTAGTAATAATAGTAGTAGTAGTAGTAATAGTAGTTGTAGTAGTAGTACCGGTAGTAGTAGTAGTAGTAATAGTAGCAGTAGCACCGGTAGTAGTAGCAGCAGCAACAAGTTAGTAGTTGTAGTAGTAGTAGTAGTAGTAGTGGCAGTAGTGATTGCAGTTGTAATTGTATCGTTGTTGTAACTCCAAGTGTATGTGAAACGTAATCCCAGTGGACTGCAGGCTGAAGTTCCCCCTTTCTGGTAGTCCCCCATCCCCCTTTCGGGAGGTAGGTGGGAGGTGAGGGACGTTTGTATTTCTGGGCAGTGGATCCACCCAGTTATATCAGTGCCACCACGGGAAGGCGGCCTCTCCACTGCACCACCCTATCGTAGTGAAAGGGTTAATGAAGTCTGTGTCCAGCATCCTCATTTCGAAAAACTCAGTTAATTTAGATACGGCTTTATGTGGTATTTATGTGTGTGTACATCTTGATGGTCGCTGGTGCAGTCGTGAGTACACACACACACACACACACACACACACACACACACACACACACACACACACATGCATTGGCTGACACATGGGAATTGTGTGTGTGTGTGAGAGAGAGAGAGAGTTGTGAGGTGTCACTAGATATACTGCAGCAACAAAACCGCTGCATCTAAATAGCATCTTTTATGATCTTGCTCTTCCCCAAGGTTAGGCGCATTTCCCAGAATTATATGTTCATGTTCCAAATCCTTTCATTTTTTTTATTTTCCTGTTCTTAATGTTTTCATCTTTCCTAT
>NC_137032.1:34955713-34963213 GCF_032717465.1 Coenobita brevimanus | reverse complement strand
CCACCACCTTTCCCTCCCCTACCCTCTTTCTCCCTCCCTTCCTCCCTCCCCTGCCCTCTTTCTCCCTCCCTTCCTCCCTCCCCTGCCCTCTCCCTCCCTGTCCTCTCCAACATGCCCCTTTCTCTTACCAAACATGTCACTCCTCCCCATTCTTTAAATATTTTTTCTCTCTCTCTCTCTCTCTCTCTCTCTCGTTTTCGACATCTAAGGCGACGGTGACCAGCCTCCCCCGCCCCTGAGTGGCATTATATGAGCAGTAGACCCCAACCCCCCTCAGATGGAAACCCGTACAGGCCCCATTCGGGTGGAACGCCTTAACACACGAGACCACCAGGCGTCATTTCGTTATGGTTACCACCCAGCGAAGTAATGGGTTTCGGGGTTTTTAAGACTCTTTGGCTTGTCACTCAGTGTAGATTCACCGGAAGGCAGCACTTTATCGTGTGAGTGGATGGTGGGCGCTCCCACCTACCACGTATTCCCCTACTCTAATGGTGGTTATGCATAGATAATAATAATAATAATAATAAATAGTAATAATAATAGCCTAATCATCATCATCATCATCATAAATAATAATAATAACTAACAGTAATAATAATAGATAGTAGTAGTAGTAATAATAATAATGACACGTAATAATAATAATGATAATAATAATAATAATAATAATAATAAATAGTGAATGTATTGAAGGGTAATCCAGATCACCTCGTAGGGACTGCAAGGTCTGTATGGTCTGTGTATCTACGTAACTCTCCCATCCACCGACCTTGGACAGACAGACAGACAGACAGACAGGGAAGGGCGGAGCTGCTTTTGCCTAATTTTGGGGTGTCGGTCTGATTGTGTGATTCTCTCTCTCTCTCTCTCTCTCTCTCTCTGATATAAAGTTTGAGAGAGAAAGAGAGGTGAATGTGACAGATAGGGGGTCATAAAAAATATAGATGTGTGTGTGTGTGTGTGTGTGTGTGTGTGTGTAGCCATATTATTGATCACTGCAAAAAAATCCGCATCAAAACCATTGCATCAATATTAATGTCATTTTTTCTCCCGATTTCAGGTAAGCACTTAATCAGCACAGGTGGTGGGGGGAGATTAGCACTAGAAGCAGGTGTCACGGTAAAGTAATTAGTCGAGGAGGAGGTCATGTGCTGCCTAATGAGGGTACTTTGCTGAACAGAGGCTTGTGGTAATTGAAGGAGGTAATTATAGTGTTCAGATGTTGACAGGGCGACGTGGAGGCGATTTGTTTGTGGCCACCCCGAACTGGATTGAGGCGTGTGGCAATAGATAGATAGATAGATGTTGACTTGTGGTTTTTCGAGGTTTAATTGTGTGGTATAGTAGTGTGGATAGGAAATAGTGGTATCCTTGTAAGCACTGAATGGTTGTGGTGGTGATGATGATGATGATTTACGTAAAGGCGTATGATCCGACATTTAGTAACAGACTTATTACAGAAAAAAAGTGGCAAAACATTCTTGAACCCACTTAGTCAGGATTTTTATCATTATTAATTATTATTATTATTATTATTATTACTTAGTTAACGAAACGTCATCTAAAACTCAGTATTATGTAAATGTTTTGTTAAGTAGGTCAGTGTTTAGTTTGAAAGATATCATAGATGATTCTTAGAAAGTAATTATTTGCAGACTGAGAAACGTGACTTACTTCGGCCCCTAATCAAGAAACCAGGTCTTGATGTCGAGAGCGTGACAAATTACCGTCCCGTCTCTAACCTGTCTTTCTTATCCGGGATTATTGAGCGGGCCGTTCTTGATCAATTCTTACCACTGCTGGAACATTAGAGAGTTGTTCTTCTTGTTCAATCAGCATACAGGCAATACCATTCAACTGAAACTGCATTAACAAGAATTCAGGGTGATTTAGTGGCTAACACCTGTAGTGGGATGTCCTCTCTCTTGCTTTTGATGGATCTGTCCGCAGCTTTTGACACAGTAGATCATAAACTGTTGTTGGATGATCTGTAGTTTTATGGTGTTCGTGATAGCGCCCTTTTGCTCCTTAAGTTATATCTATCAGACAGATCTCAGACTGGTTGTCGATTACACTAGCTCAACTTCTGCTCCCCTTCTGTTTGGATTAAGGCGACTGGCAATAGATAGATAGTTTTTAGAAAGACTAAAAGAGAGAGCCACTAGTCATTATTATTATTATTATTATTATTATTATTTGTTTTAATATGATAATACGTATTTTTAAGGAATTTTAAGGACTAAGTTTGCATATGACTTAGCAACGTACACAGACACACACACACACACACACACACACACACACACACACACACACAGGCTACATTTAAGGAACACTGCCAGATTAACTCCACCATCTTAAGAATATGACCAGCCAGAGCAAGGCATTATCTGAGGAACAGCTGTGTAGTATAGAATTATCGATATGTATATAGGGTGAAGTTAACATTTTTCTCTTCCTATTTCTGGTGAAGTTATTAGATATTCAGATCATGGTGTGGAATGTATTTGTTCTGAATGCTGTTAATTATTGGTTGTTATTATTGGTTATTGTTATTATTATTATTATTATTACTATTACTATTATTATTATTATTATTATCGTTATTATTATCGTTATTATTAGTAGTATTATTGTTCTTCTTATTATTATTTTTATTGTTTATGATTACAATTATTATTATTATTATTATTAGTAGTAGTAGTAATAGTAGTGGTGGTGGTGGTGGTGGTAGTAGTAGTAATAGTAATAGTAACAGTAGAAATATTAAAATACTGTTACAGGAGTATTTCGAAACTGTAGAGGAAGTGATGTAGATAAGATACTAGAGGTGGGAAAGTAGTGACAGTAGTTCTAGTAGTATTAGTAGTAGTAGTAGATGTACTTGTATATGAGAGTGGTGACTTGTAATAGAATAATCATTACACCTGGTAGAAAAATACTAATATAGTAATGTGTTGTTATTATTATTATTATTATTAGTAGTAGTAGTGGTGGTGGTGGTGGTTGTAGCAGCAGTAGTAATGGTAGCGATAGTAGTAGCAGTAGTAGTAATGGTGGTGGTAGTAGTAGTAGTAGTAAAAGTAGTGTTGATTATAGTAGCAATAGTAATAGGAGTAGTGGTGGTGGTGTTAGTAGTGATTATAGTAGCAGCAGTTATAGTAGTAGTAGTAGTGGTGGTGGTAGTAGCAGCAATAATAGTTGTAGTATTAGTAGTAGTGATAGTGGTGGTAGTAGTGATTATGATACCAGCAGTAATAGTTGTAGTAGTAGTAGTAGTGATGGTGGTGGTAGTAGTGATGATGGAAGTGGTGGTAGTAGTGATGATGGTAGTGGTGGTGGTAGTGATGGTGGTAGTGGTGGTAGTGATGAAAGCTAGTGTGATAGTGTGTACAGTAACTATGTAACCGGAAATCCCCTTCGTTGGAGCTCTGAACATTAGAGAGAGAGAGAGAGAGAGAGAGAGAATGTGTGTGTGTGTGTGTGTGTGTGTGTGTGTGTGTGTGTGTGTGTGCGTGTGTGTGTTCCTAGGGTCTATTGTTATTCTCGGTGGACTATTCTCTGTTAATTAAGAATGAATTGAATTTCTTAGGAGCATATGTGAAGTGAATAGAGTAAGAGGAAGGTTTTGTGCTAAGAGCGTAGGTGATTATTATTATTATTATTATTATTATTACTATTATTATTATTATTATTATTATTATTATTATTATTGCATTATCTTTATGTTGGGATAACTATGATGAAAATTGTGTTACTGTTGTTATTAAGACAGTTTATTACCTCATATTTAGGTTATTATTATTATTATTATTATTATTATTATTATTATTGTCGTTGTAGTAGTTTTTTTTTTTTTATTATTATTGACTAGGAACTCCACGAAGTAGTCTCTCTTCCACAAGCATCATACCTCTCATTCATGTGTGGATCCCTTGGCCTGTGGAGTGATGTGGAGGAGTATAAATGCTTGTAGCTATGAGAGGAGTGCATGTATTACGGTACTCCACTCGGCATTCCACTGTACCCTTCCACTGTATCACTATCAGTATCAGTATTATTATTATTACTCTTACTATTGCTACTGCTGCACTACTGCTGCTACTACTACTACTACTACTACTACTACTACTACTACTACTATTAATATTAGTAGTAGTAGTTGTAGTAGCGTTTATTATTATTATTATTATTATTATTATTATTATTATTATTAGTGTGTTGGGTGGAGTTGAGAATGTAGTATAGGGTGGACTGACAGACGCCACTTTCCTGCGCACTTTGTTGTTGGGTTTCCTACTTTATGCTAGCCTTTTACTGCATTCCTTTACCTCACACTCTAGGTATTTATTATTATTATTATTATTATTATTATTATAGTTATAATTATTATTTTAATTATTATTATTATCATTGTTTATTATTATTATTACTGTTATTATTTTATTCATTATTATTATTATTATTATTATAGTTGTTGTTATTGTTGTTGGTCTGTAAACGCCTGTGGCCCAGTGGAACAGTAACGGTACCAGTATACACTAAGGATATGTTCACCACATCCTGACGCAGCATTACAAATATTAATAATAATAATAATAAAATCACCTACGGGCAGAGAAACATACCAAGCCTCTCTCAGCTTAGGAATATTAGCCAGCAGAGGAAAGTGAGAAGCAGAAGAGGTGAAATATTAGGCAGAGAAACATACCAAGCCTCTCCCAGCTTACGAATATTAGCCAGCAGGGGAAAGTGAGAAGAAGAGGTGAATTATTAGACTAACTTTTGTACCCCCCTGTATTTCACAAGCTGCCCTAAATATTACATTGTCTCGTCCATGGTATAGAAGAATTTAAATTGTTGGTAGTGCGACATACTTTTTTGTTGGCTGTACTGTCCGTGTGTGTGTGTGTGTGTGTGTGTGTGTGTGTGTGTGTGTGTGTACTACATTTTCCATTAATTATAATCTCAATGAGCTTCTTGACAACAAATATATGACGTTGGAGCTTTCTCTCTCTCTCTCTCTCATTATATTTACATTACATAACACGATTACAGTAAGGGTAGATCTGAGTCAAAATGGCTTGGAATCCCTCTCTCTCTCTCTCTCTCTCTCTCTCTCTCTCTCATCCCAGCCTATTTAATTGCTCCAGATCTCCAACATTAATCACCGTTTTCAAGTCTATATATTTTTTTAAGTTTCCCCCTCAAGGCTTCGTTTTCTTTTTCATTTTCATTTCTTCTCTATAACTAATTTATTTTCTTATTTCTCTTATTTCTTTCCCCATTTTCTTATTACCTTTTTCTGTTTCCTCCTTTCTTGTTAAATTTCCTTTCGTGTTTGTTATGTTTATTCGTGTTTTTTTTTCTACTGTGATCCTCCTCCTCGTCCTCCTCCTCCTCCTTCTCCTCCATCCAGCTTTATCTCTTCCACACACCCTCATCCTATCCCCATATATTACTTCACCCTCTCTCTCTCTCTCTCTCTCTCTCTCTCTCTCTCTCTCTCTCTCTCTCTCTCTCTCTCACCTTGTTCCTCGGACGTCCTCTTCTTCCCTCTTCACCTCTCTTTTCTTCCTCCCTCCTCTCTTCTCCTCTCCTCCCCTTCCATTCTCTCCTTTCATTTCTTTTCCCTCCCCTCCCCTTCTTTCCCCTCTCCTTATCTTCCTTCCTCTTTCCTCCGCCGCCCCCCGCCCCTCCCCCGCTTTCTTTCTCTTCCTTTCCGTTTCCTCCCCTCCCCTCCCCTCACCCCCTCCACCCATAAGCTCTCGCCTTCCCTTCTTCAATCTTAAGGAGCTGTTTCTCCCTCCTTTCGTCTCTCTTCCTTCCTCCTCTTCTTCTTCCCTCCCTCTCTCCTTCATCCTCCTCCCTCCCTCTCTCTCTCCTCATTCTTCCTCCCTCTTTCCATTCTCTCTCCCTTCCTCTCTCCTTTCTCTTTCTCTCTCCCTTTTTCCTTTACTTCGCCATTTTTCCCCTTCATACATTCATTTTTTCTCTCCCTCTTTCATTCATTCTTTCAATCATTCTCTCCATTCCATCCTCCCCCTCCCAGCCATCCATCGGTCCTCCTTTCCTACCTTCCTTCCTTCCTTCTTTCCTTCCTTCCTTCCTTCACTTTTCTTTCCTTCTTCGTTCCCTTCCCCCCCCGCTCTTCTCCCCGTCCCCTCCTATGTCACCTCCCCACCCCACCACATTCCTCTTTCCCATTTCCCTCCTCCTCTCCTTTTCATCCCTTCTCTCCCCCTCCCATTCCTCTCCCTCTCTCCCCTCCCTCCCCCCCTACCCCATTCCACTTGACTTTCTTCTCAACTTTACCCTTAATTTCCTCCCCAGCCCCTCCCCCTCTCCCTCCCTCCCCTTTCCCCCCTCTCTCCCTCCCTCCTCTCCCCCTCCCTCCCTCCTTTTTCGCCTTCCTTTCCCCATTTTCTTTCCTATCATCGTCCCCCCCACCCTTCCCCACCACTTCCCTTCCCCCTCCTCCTCCCTCTCCCTCTCCCCATCGTCTCCCCTTCTCCCTTCATCTCCCCCTCCTCTCCTCTCTCCCTCCCCCCTTCCCCTCTCCTTTCCCCTCCCCCTTCCCTTTTCTCTCCTTTCCTTTCCATCCCTTCCCTGTCTTGCCCTTCCCTTCCCTTCCCTTCCTGTATCTTTCCACTTCCTCACTCTTGTTCCCCCCTCCTCTCTCTCTCTCTCTACAGATTTGCCCTACATACCTGCATAACACATTCCCCTTGACTTCCTTCCTTCTTCATTCCTTCCTTCCTTCTTCCTCCCTCCCTTCCTCCCTCCCTCCCTTCTTTCTTTCTTTCTTTCCTTCCTTCCTCCTTTATTTCTTTCCTTGTTCCTCCCTTCTCCCTCCCCTCCTTCCTTCCTCCGTTCTCCCTCCCTTCCTTCCTCCTCACTTCCTTCCTTTCCCTCCTTCCCCCCTTCCTTCCTCCCTCCTTCCCTCCTTTCCTCCTTCCTTCCTTTTTCTTCCTGTCGTCTATACGTCGTTTTTGTTTGTTTGTTTGTTTGTTTCTTTTGATGTCACTTTCTTTGTTTCATTTTTCTCCCCTCCCCTTCTCTTCTCTTCTCTTTCTCTCTCTCTCTCTCTCTCTCTCTCTCTCTCTCGACCTTTCACCTTCTTTCCCCTTGCTGTTTTCCTTCTACCTCTCCCTCCCTTCCTCCCTCCTTCCCTCCCTCTTCACTCCCTCCCCCTCCCTCTGTCGCATACTTCATTCCTATATCCTCACTTTCCTTCTTTTCCTCCTTTTTCTCTCCTTTCCTCCCTTTCCTCTCTCTTCCCTCTCCCTTTCCTCTCTCCTTTCCTCCCTTTCCTCTCCTTTCCTCTCTCCTTTCCTCCCTTTCCTCTCCTTTCTCACCTTCCTCCTCTTCCCTCTTCCTTTTTCTCCCTTCCTACCTCTTACCTCCCCTTCCTCCTCCTCTCCTCCCTTCTTCCTCTCCCCCCTTCTTCCTCCTCTCCCCCCTTCTTCCTCCTCTCCCCCTTTCTTCCTCCTCTCC
>NC_137032.1:34943213-34950713 GCF_032717465.1 Coenobita brevimanus | reverse complement strand
AGATTTGACGGGAGTTGAATAAATTCGTGACTGACAAGTTTGATACACACACACACACACACACACACACACACACACACACACACACACACACACACACACACACACTACTGGACAGACAGGACAGCAAGACAGACAGAGACAGACAGACACACACAGACAGCCCGGCAGACATTATTTTTGTCATAGAGAAATATTGGGTATGTATGTGGTGACGAGTCAGCCCGGAAAATGACGTACACACACACATACACACACACACACACACACACACACACACACACACACACACACACACACACACCAGTATATGTATGTATAAGGAAGTTTCTATAACAGGCTCTCTCTCTCTCTCTCTGTCTCTCTGTCTCTCTCTCTCTCTCTCTCACACACACACACACACACACACACACACACACACACACACACACACACACACACACACACACACACACACACACACACACACACAGCTAAATAGAACAGACGTTGTTAATTGTCTGGTCCCAAAAATGAATGTGTGTGGCACGGAGAGGAGAGAGAGAGAGAGAGAGAGAGAGAGAGAGAGAGAGAAATCCCCGTCTTAGTTAATGCTCTAATTCTCAGTTATCACGAGATAGTGGGATGTGACGTCACGAGAGAGAGAGGAGGAAGGAATAAGGATGGAGGAAAGACTAGCAATTATCAGACGAAATACGTGAATGGGAGAGAGAGAAAGTGGGGGGGGAGGGAGGAAGGAAGGAAAAGATGAAGGAAGAGGATAGAAGAGAGAGGAAGATGGAAGGGGTGGGGAGGAGGCAAGAGAGGGAGGAGGAGGAACAATATGAAGGGGAGGAGGGAAGGCAAGAAAAGAAGGAAGGGGAGGAAGGAAGACAACGAGGAGAAATGGGGAGAGGAGCGAGGAAGGGAGGAGGGGAAGGAGGAAGGGGAGACAGGAAGAGGAGGGGCGATAAAAGGGGAGGAAGGAAGGCAAGAAAAGAAGGAAGGGGAGGAGGAAGACAGAAAGGAGAAAGGGGGAGAGGAAGGGGAGGAGGGAAGAAAGGAGAATGAGGAATGCTGTGGGAGAAATGAGAAGACGATGTGGAACCGAAGATTATAAGAGAGAAATGAAAGGAGTTATAAAGATAGGGAAGATGGAGGGAAGAAGAAATGGGTGTAGATAGAGAGGAAGAGGAGGAGGAAGTAGGAGCGATGAAGGAAGATGGATGGGGAGAACAGGAAGTGGAGGAGAAAATGTAGATGGGAGAGAGGAGGAGACGGAGGAAGTGGGGAGGAGGAAGAAAGAGAGAGAATGGGAGACAGAGAGGTAAATGAGGAGACAGGAAGAAGGAAGAAGGTGGAGGAGAAAGAAATAGGAGGTGGTTGGGAAGGGAGTAATGAAGAGGACAGGAAAATGGCGGTAGTAGTAGTAGTAGTAATAGTAGTAGTAGTAATGATAATAGTAATAGTAGTAATTTTTGTAGTAACCCTGAAGGTAAACCCAGTAGACTGCAGACTGAGGTTGCCATCAGTCCACTCCCCCCCCCCATTCAGGAGAGGGGGAGAGAGAGAGAGAGAGAGCAGGAGTGTGGTGGGCGTGGGTGGGTAAAACAGAGACGAGATAAAGGCGTGTTGACATAAACCACCTGATTCAACCCTGCATTCTCAGCCAACCCACCCATTCATTCACCACATTTGCCACAGTAAATTGCCCTCTCCACCACACCAGTTATTCAAAATCATACATTTTATTTTTATTTTTTCATTCTGTCTGTCTGTCTGTCTCTCTCCAAAGTCATACTTTTTTTTTATTCTCTCTCTCTCTCTCTCTCTCTCTCTCTCTCTCTCTCAAGGGAAGTACTGTTATCCTTTCGTTATATTATTTTCTCGTCTGTTTTTTTCGTCTGTTTGAATTATTACCGTTAAATATTTTCAAATCAACCCCAGACGGTTTGAATCAACTTAACGGTACTTTTCTTTACTAGAGGGATTAGAAATAGCTCACATTAACCCTTTCACTCCGATGACGTACTTTTCCCTAATCCTCTACTCGTTGCTGGTGAGGTTACGGCCGTCCAGGGGTCTCCAGTCCCCTCCCTATCCCCTGAAAGGAAGATGGGGGCCCGCAGGAGGACAGCTTCAGCCTGCAGTCCACTGGGTTCACGTATAGACGAGCCTGGGGTTGCAGAAGTAACTAGGACTACGACTACTACTACTACAGCTACAGCAACTTACTATTACTACTACTACTACTACTACAAGAAGAACAGTTATAACTTCAAGTACTACTGCTTGTACTACTACCACTACCACTCCTACCGCTGCTACTACTACTACTACCACCACTTTCACTGTTTTTACATCAGCAACAACTACTGCTACAGGAAGAACAACAACTACTACTACGATGGATAGCAAGAGTGAAATTAAATGGTTCTGGGGTGGTAGTGGTAGTAGTAGTAGCAGCAGCAGCAGCAGCAGTAGTAGTAGTAGTACCGTAGTAGTAGTAGTAGTTGTTGTGGTAGCCCAAGGTTCATGTGAATGTGAACTCAGTAGACTGCAGGCAGAAGTTGACCCACTCCTGCAATTCACCATCCATCTTTCGGGGGATAGGGAGGTCATGGGGTTGAATGGGTTAATAATGAGATGGAGGAAGCGAGAGATTAGATCACGGGCGCGAACTTGGCATGCTTTGAGAGAGAGAGAGAGAGAGAGAATGGTTCTTTTGAAGTTGTTTGTTAAAAGAATATCAGAATTTATGAGTTGAAGGTATATTGTAAAGGATGAACTAGTGCAGAATATCCTGAGAGAGAGAAACAAGTGAAGTGTGTAAGGCGCTGAGAGAGTGAGAGTGGTGGTGGTGGTGGGAGTCTGCTGAATGGTGTCGCGGTCTTCCACCACCGTTGCCACATCAAGCACCCAACCTCCCATCACACCCTTATTAACACCTACACACCCCTCAGTCACCCCATCACGCACCACCGACAGCCCATTCACGCCAGCCGTGAGTAATTTGAACTGGTATAACCGCCGAAAAAGCCCGGAATTGGCGGGAAAAAAGGGTTGGTGCGTTTGACTGCCAGGCGTATGATCAGTGGCACACATCCTTGGCTGCTGGGAAACTATACGAGTCAACGAATTATCGGGTTGTGTGGCTTTTCAGGGTTGTGTAGCATGTTAAGGGACGGCTGCCAGTCCTACACAAGATTTCTATTACCTTGAAGCCTGTGTTTGGGAGGAGAGATGGTGTGAGGCGAGACAAAGGAGAGAGAGTGTTGGTTAGGATGATTCAAACCTCCCCTACCCTATCCACCATCTCACACCATCGTCGGACCCGCTTACGCTGATTTAGTTTATATTTTTCCCTCGTCTTTCCACCCTGCATACGATACCTATCATTGGGGAAGCCTGTGTTTAAGGGAAAAAGGTAAATTTTTGGGGGAAAGTGGAGAGGCGGGTGGGTTAAGATGGTACACGCCTCCCCTCCCCTTCTCCCTGTCCTCCCTCCGTCCTCGTACCGCCTACGCTGGATTAGCTCATATATCCCGCCCCTTCCCACCCACCCCACCCCGATTTATGCAAGGAGCTCTATTCCTCTTCAGTGCCTCTCCTCCCTGACTAAACTCCATGCATTACGCCGTCTCTCTCTGTTACGCCATTCTTCCCTCCCTCCCTCCCGCTCTCCATTCCCGCGGGCTGTTTACTCCTACGTCCCTCCCCCCCCCTTCTCCCTCCCTTCATTACCTCACCCCCTTCCAATTCCTTCCTCCCCCTCAACGCCCACCTCTCCCCACCCAACCTGCGACCTTTTATCCTCTGTTTCTGTGCGTTATCCCCTTTCCTTTCGCCTTCTGTGGCCCTTTCTCTTTCGTTGTCACCCCTCTCTCTCTCTCTCTCTCTCTCTCAGCTTTTGTACTCTCACGGAGCCAGTTTGAGAAGGCCATGGCATATCTCTTGTACTTTTACGTTTTCTTTTTTTCGAAGTTAAATGTCGCTTCTTTGTATTTGTTTTTTAAGCCCTGTCTCAGTTTTTCTCATTGGCAGTTATTTTCGTTTTTCTTTTCTTTCCCTTCCACCTCCTCCTCCTCCTCCTCATCCTCATCCTCATCCTTCTCCCCCTCATCTTCATCATCATCATCTTTCGCTGCTGTTGTACTTTCATTTCCACTTAAGTTTTTCTTGTACAATACTTCATTTTCTTTCTCCCTCCTCCTCCTCCTCCTCCTCCTCCTCCTCATCATCATCATCATCATCATCATCATCATCAGTCTCTGCCACTTGTTTGTTTGTTTACAGGGGCGCCATAATGTAGTGAAAGTTTCAGCTGTTTAGAAGTTACGTTAAATATAGTTTGACTTGATAGCTTAGTGTGTGTGTGTGTGTGTGTGTGTGTATTTTTCTATCTATCCGTCCTTCTGTGCATTTCCATCTATCGTCTACCTACCCCTCTGTCTGTACATACACACATACAAACATACAAGCGAGAGGAGCGAAATCACAAACACCCTCCCCACTACTACAAGTTAAAAGTATATTAAGTAGGTGTGTAATTTAAGCTCACTATTACCAAGAAAATCATGTTCCATATAATTTTCATTCATTCATTGCCAGACGCCATGTATCCCAAACGGGGTGGCCAAGGGCTTCCATATAATGTTGGTATTAATTTCTGTCTTTCCTGTGAATTTTCCTTCTGGCTGGCCTTTCCTTCCTGCCTGATGCTGCTTCTCACTTTTTCCCTGTACTGCTTATTGCCGGGGGGGGAGAGAGAGAGAGAGGGGGGGGCTACTGTATAAGTATTCGTTGTGTTTATAGGGTACGAGTGCTTCACATTCTCTCTCTCTCTCTCTCTCTCTCTCTCTCTCTCTCTCTCCACAGCCCACACTAGATAAAACCCGTTCTTTTTTTCTTTTTTTTTTTTTAGCATCGACTGAGATGGTAAAAGTACATGAGACAGATCGATAGATAGATAGGTAGATAGATAGATAGATGAGGGTTGATAGAAGACCTGATTATCCCGAGAGAGAGAGAGAAAGTATAAATATATAGAGTAGACGTGTGTGTGTGTGTAGGTTGGGAATGTAGGTTTGTATGTGTGTGTGGGCTGAATGTGTAGGCAGGACAGGTGTGTGTGTGTGTGTGTACGTAAATCGGGAGTGTAGGTGTGTGTGTGTGGGCTGTACAGGTATGTGTACTGTATTTGGAATCGTGTGCGTGTGTGTGTGTGTGTGTGTGTGTGTCTGTTTACAAATATGGAAGCGACACACACGTTTCTGATTTTCAGTTACTGTATGTGTTTTACACGATTGGTTTACACACACACACACACACACACACACACACACACTATCAGTATGAATGTGTGTGTGTGTGTGTGTGTGTGTGTGTAAACGAAAGCACTGAATATTACGTTTCCCTTTTCCTTGTGTGTATATCAGCTTAAGCGATAAGTATACATGTACGTAACGCATGTAGACTTAAGTATCCGTTCTGTATATCAAAGTTTATACATATTTTTTCACTCTTGTACCCTTGGCCGCACATGCACCTGGTACAGTGTTCGTGCGAAGTGAAGGTCTAGCGACAATTCCCAACGATCATGCGTCACGGATACCTGGCCATTTTAATTAATATATAACACCTTTTGATTCATGACAGGTGTGCCAAATGCTAAACACACACATACACACATTTTAATTAATATATAACACCTTTTGATTCATGACAGGTGTGCCAAATGCTAAACACACACACACACACACACACACACACACACATTGATGCTGTACCAGGCGGATGTGCCACCAACTGTACATCGGCCGTGATTTCTGTCCCATTGCAACTTATTTCGCGTAGCTCAGGGAAAATGAGTGTTGTGGTTCTGCGTCCTTTCCAGTAGCACTTCTTCGTGACTAGCATTATAATCTTTTGTTACAACCTGTTATTAACGATGAAGAGTGAGCAATTATAGGGCAAGTTATAACAGTATAGCGATTATAGATACACCAGGCATCACATAATTCTCTCTCTCTCTCTCTCTCTCTCTCTCTCTCTCTCTCTCTCTCTCTCTCTCTCTCTCTCTCTCATTATTTCACTTACTTACAGCCAAATCGAAGCAAATCCTGTATGAGACAGCCCTAGCATGTATTCAATATGGACGGTGGGTGTTAGCGCCGAAGTGGTGACATGTAGAGAGGTGTATGGTATGTAGGAGGACTGCTGGGCCTTGAGAACAGGCTGTGAATCCTATGCCCAGAGTCGGATACATAAGAAAAAATATATATATATATCACGAAAATTATCAGTGTCGATTTCTTACCTTCCTTGCAGCTTTCTTCCTTCTGCCTATAGTTCTTTCACATCAACTTGGCCCAGATTATCGTCCTTTTTTCGGCTTATTTCGCGTAGGTAATATAACATCTTCCTCTTAGCACTTCTTCGTGACTAGCACCTAATTCCAGTGTTAATCTATTGTTACAGCTCAGCATTCAAGGGGGAGGGATGGCAATTTTTAGGCCGTTATAGTGTGTACAGTTCCAGATCTTCCCACTTACACATCCCCACCTAGACTGAGCTACGTGGGAGCAGAAACACCCATGTAGGTTTATCCTCCCACGTACACAGGAGAAGAACCCACGTACATCAATCCTCCCATGTAGACGAGAGGAAAACCCACGTACACAAGAGAGGAACCCACGTACACGAGAGAAAAACCCACGTACATCAACCCTCCCATGTAGACGAGAGAAAACCCCACGTACATCATCCTCCCACGTACATGAGAAAAACCCACGTACATCCATCCTCCCACGTACATGAGAAAAACCCACGTACATCCATCCTCCCACGTACATGAGAAAAACCCACGTACATGAGAAAAACCCACGTACATCCATCCTCCCACGTACACAAGAGAGAAAAACCCACGTACATCCATCCTCCCACGTACATGAGAAAAACCCACGTACATCATCCTCCCACGTACAGAGAATACCCCACGTACATCATCCCCCCACTTAGAGAGCTCCCACAGTGGTGTCAGCTGTGACCTTACCTGAGTGTGGGGTCATTATTACCCACAGGCATCGCTTGAGGGCTGGGTGGGGGGTGATGGAGGGGTGTTTGTGGGGGAGAGGGGAGGGGAGGGGTGTTTGTGGGGGGAGGGGAGGGGAGGGGTGTTTGTGGGGGGGAGGGGAGGGGTGTTTGTGGGGAAGAGGAGGGGTGTTTGTGAGGGAGAGGAGGGGTGTTTGTGGAGGAGAGGAGGGGAGGGGTGTTTGTGGGGGGGAGGGGAGGGGTGTTTGTGGGGGAGAGGGGAGGGGTGTTTGTGGGGGAGAGGGGAGGGGTGTTTGTGGGGGAGAGGGGATGGGTGTTTGTGGGGGAGAGGGGAGGTGTGTGTGTGTGTGTGTAAAATGTATGATCTTGCAGCTTATTACCCCCTTACACAATGGCAGAATAAGACAATACTACGGCTCTACATCCTTTCCATAACACTTCTTCGTGACTAGCATCCATTTGTAGTGA
>NC_137032.1:34840713-34938213 GCF_032717465.1 Coenobita brevimanus | reverse complement strand
TCTGTATTTATTATATTTATTTATTTTTTATTTTAGGGGTAAGTAGTGTAGTGAGTGTGTTTACTTGAGGGGTAACCAATGTATTTTTTTATTCCAGAGCCGTCGGTAAAACATGCCTACTCATCAGTTACACCACCAATGCATTCCCTGGAGAGTACATACCTACAGTGTGAGTACAGACCTTTTTGTAATTTTTTTGTACCCTTGCTAATTGTACCACGGCGAGAGTAATGCTTTTTTGTACTGTGCGTGCTTCAGTGTTAACCCCCTTCTGCCTTTAGTACTCTTGCTTGTACTACGGTGTGGATGCCCCTTTTTTTTGTACTCTTGATTATAATGTACTCTTACATATTAGTTTGAAAGTGCTAATAGTCCTTTCTGTACTCTTTAATATTGTTGCACCGTAGGGGGTTCGTTGATATGCCGAGAATAACGGGTAGAGAGGCCGCTATACGCTTCAGAGTTTTATTCTCAAGTATAGCAGAGGTACACTTGCAGAACACAGATCTCTCTCTCTCTCTCTTCACTGACTGACCGGCACTCTGACTGACTACGTTCTTCACAAACTCACACACTGACTCACTCACTAATGCTGTCACTGTCCGTCCATCACTGACTGACTGAGTTATTCCTCTCTGACATCCGTGCACAAACTCACGCCGTTGCTGACTCATGGGTCACTCCCAGTAGGCGGGGTGGGCCCTTTAAATACCCCCCCCCCTCCCCCCGACTCTAGCACAGCTCAGATTACTGCAGAGCCTATGAGAAAACTCACGTTTTCTTGCGCAGTAATGCATATTCCAGAGCCTAAAATGGAATGCACATTTCCCCATGCAATAATGCACAAAAGTTTACAATACACAGTAACAATAATGACAAAATTAATTCCTCAGGTAAGAGAGAAAGAAAATGAGAGACACATGTCAACCTTCTAGACTGTTTCTCACATCCCCAGATATAAACATTAACCTAATCCTATGGCATAACATGTAATTTCTAAAATGCCCCTCACATCAACAGATATAGGCCACAAACCTAATCCTACCAGCATAACAATAGAATAGACTATGAATATATAATTTTTAACGTCTTTTTCGTTTCTAATGTTATGCTACAGCGTGAGTGGTCATTTGTTTTTGACCATTTGAGAGTTTGACTAATGTACTGACTGTTAGTGTGAGGACATCCAGTGTTTAATCCTCTAGGTATTTATCTCATGTCTTAGTGTGTAAATGTATCCTTCATTTTATCTGCATCTGTTCTCGTGAATGTATGGCACATTGTGGGTACATCTAGTGTTCTAACTGTGTTTTTTAATACCTGTTCTATACTACAGTTTGACCACATTAATTGCTCCTGACATATTCAGCACTCATAACTTTAGCTCCAGGCTCATTGTATACTCTACTGTATGTGTAATTGAGTACCATTTTAATTATCTATCTGTCTATCTATATACCTAGGCTGCTTCCCCCAAGGAAAGGGAGGTAGCCGAGACAGAACGACACACTCCCCATTTACTCATTCATTCAAACACATACATTCGCATCTTAGCCCCAAAGGGGAGAACGGACAGATCCTCACTGCACCACACCGCACAAGGGTCAACTGCGCAATGCAATCAGTGACATCCGCAGCAGGGCCCAACAGCAGAACTGGTTTACCCCTGCCACATCATAACAGACCCATCCCCTTACCCGCACCTGACCTGACTAGCTGATCAGACCAAATGCGGGAGAATATCCCCTCAGGGCTGCGTCATCACTTATTCATTCACAATTTCTCTCCATTTATTTCTGTCACGCACAGCCACTCTTCCTTTTAATTATGCTGGAGAAAAAAGGTCATTAAACAGGTGAACAGTGGTTTCACATTAAGCACTGTTACTTATCACATTTTTTCTTTAGGCCAGCATTTCAAAATGAACTGTTGCATAAGTTTTGTCTTCGTGTCATACTGAGAAAATTACTAGCCATGTTTTAACTACAATATGAGTGGCTATTGGAGAATATTTTCATAAGTTTCATCCACCATTTCAAAATGTAAAGACCAAAAGTTGTCCATCCATCCATCCATCATCCAATCCTACATTGCCCCACGAGGAGCGTAGGAGCCCGGGGCTAGGCAGTTGGTCCCGACATTTAAGATGAGAGTGACCAGCCTTGCTCATCCCTGAGTGGCATTACATGAGCAATCAACCCCAACCATCCCTTGGATATAAACCTTCACCGGCTCAGTCCTATTGGAGCACAATAATTACCCACTAAACCACCAGGCGCCAAAATTTGGTTATATGGTTACCACCCAGCGTAGTAAATGGTTTCCTGGTGCACAGGAAACCATTTGGCTTGTCACTCAGTGTAGAGTCACCCACAGGCTGAAGGAAGTGGAAAGAATGAAGGAGATAACGACAGAAGAGGGAGTGTAAAGTCCCCCATAGGCAGAAGGACAAGGAAAGAATGAAGGAAGGAAAGAAAGACAGAAGAGAATGGAAGGAAAGAAGGATGGAGAGGAAAGGGCAGACATCAGAGAGCAGCACTACATCGAGCGAGTGGAGTGTACTGGTAAAAGTAGTTTTTGATCAAGTTTACTTCTCACATCCCAACCCTTTCAATACTCGTAGCGATTCTTTGCCTGTTTTATACTGTTGTGAGCTGCAGGGTAAGTACTGTGCAGCATTCTTTTATTCGGCCATTGCCACATTCTCCAGGGACCACATTCCTTTGTTGTGCATCATCAGATTCAGCCATGTTGGTCACTGCTCTACACCTGTAATTCCTAGTCATCAGTTTTTCAGAGTATTGCTGCATATAAAGTGAACAATAAACAAGTAAGTCATTATGAGTGATGAGATATTCTGGTGGTAACAGTTTAGAGATATTTGGAAGTCAGGTGATTCAGGTTAGCCTTGTGATAAAGTGCTTAGAATGCCCCAGCTAGAGTAATGGCCATGCGCGGCACACAATAGTCAGTATGTGCATGGAGACCATTTTAATTATGTACTGCAAACTTGATGGGAGAAGACAAGAATTATAGCAAAAAAGATCTGTGGCCTGAAAGGGTTAAAATACCTGTATCTAGGATTAAGCAGAGAAAAAAGTATCAAAAAATGTAATTTGTAATTGGGACTTACTGTTTTAATCTTCCTGCAGTTTTGACAACTACTCAGCCAATGTGATGGTTGATGGGAAGCCAATCAACCTGGGCCTCTGGGATACAGCCGGTCAGGAGGATTACGACCGCCTCCGACCCCTCTCCTACCCCCAGACCGACGTCTTCCTCATCTGTTTCTCTCTTGTCAACCCAGCCAGTTTTGAGAATGTCAGAGCAAAGGTATGGTTGATGGACTGTGTATTTTAGAGCAGATTTCTGGTTAACATAATCAGTCAGATACTAAAATCTGTTCTCCCCTCCTGCCTCTTTCACTGCTGGATACATAGACGCATAGTGTGATGCAGTGGTATGAGGTGCATGTCACCATCTATCTGTGGGCGATAATATGCACTGTTGTCCACTGTGGCTCATTCAACCATCTATGAATCCAGCAGTTAGAAAGGGGCAGGAGAGGCAGATAGACTTTAGTTTCTGAAGTTACCTGTTTGTAGTTACCTTCAGTGTACAGAGGTCTTCTTTTTTTTTCCCTCTTTGAATTCAGCAACTCATCTGTACTTATCCCTCGCCAACCCAGAGTATAGGTATGGCTTTTGTAAGGTGTATGTTGAAGCAAGGACTTACTGTAATTAACCTGTATCTCTGTGTAGTGTGTATACTGTTGACTTCATTGTTCATTACAGCCAGTCTTCATTTATTCCTCATTGAAATTAGCAGCTTATCTACTTCTCTCTCGTCAGCCCAGCCAGCATTGAGAAGCTCAGAGCCAATGTTTTGTTGATGAACTGAGCTTTGAGAATGAAGCAAAGGAGAATGTTGGAGCAAAGAATTGGTTGATGGAGTGTGTTGCAAGTATGTTGAAGGAAAGATTTGGTTGATGGAGTGTGTTGCAAGTACTGTATATTGGAGCAGAGATGTGGTTCATATAGTATGCTGTGAGAATGTTGATGTAAAGGTATGGTTAGTGGTTTGTACTATTAATGCCTTTTTACAGATAATCTTACAACCTTTTTTAATCCTAATAACTCATCTGCTTCTTTATTGAGCCCAGTCAGTTTATTTCCTTAAGTATTTACTGATTTTCCCCGGTCCTTTATAAGCCTGTAATATATATTTTGGCATCAGGCTGATTCATTAGTTACATAAACTTGCCAGATGCACCAAAATACATTATGACTATTGTTGAGGGTCCAGTATATTGTAATTAATGTAGGAATATTGGTATTATTTATGTTGGCTTTGTATCCTAGGATATTGGATGAAAATCTGCCGCTGGTTCAGAGGCATAAGATTTGGTGATGAGCACTATGGTTAATCACTTTATGGAGTCTGCCCCCACCGTCTTTTTTTTACTTGGGAGATACACTAGTTTTAGACTTGCAGAGGGTCCAGATATGCTGGAGACTGCTGTATTTCCCTGATAAATGATTTTCCCTAATTATGATATGATTCTTCGTTTCATTTCGTTTCATTTTTAAAGGCTCCAACAGGCTTGCATGCGTCGGCCATGGTCACCTAATGGCGGCTCTCCATGCTGCACAATCTATTGCAGCCTCCCTGTTCAGTCTCATAACCTTGAGGTCACACATAATGACCTCGTCCCATGTCTGTCTCGGTCTACCCCTCATAACCCCACCCCCAATATTAACACTTCTCATCTTACTCACCCAGTAATCATCCCCCATCCTCTCCACATGCCCAAACCATCTCAATCTACCTCTCCTTATCACAACACCAATAAACTCCAGTCCCATCCTACCTTTAAACTCTTCCATTTCAACAAATTACTACATGTCAACAAGTGGGTTGGTGGAGGGTTAGTGCCCCTTCCCGTAAAACAAATAACTCAAAGTCAAATGGCCACCCCTTACAGGATTATGATGTCTGCCAATAGATAAATAGATAGATAGATAGAGAAAACTGAAGAGGGATGCCTGCATGTAGTGGCACTGATGCGACAGAGTGCTGGTGCTGTCCAGTTATACAAGCATCCCTCAGTCCCCTCCCTCATCCCCAAAAGGAGGATGGTGGATTGCAGAAGTGGAGGATTTTGGCGCACAGTCCATTGGGTTCGTGTTCAGATGAGCTTGAGGCTGCAACTGCTTCCATGGTAGGAAGATATGGCCCCACATTAACCCTAACCTTGCTTCCAGTGGTACCCGGAGGTGCGCCACCACTGTCCCAACACACCCATCATCCTTGTGGGCACCAAATTGGATCTTCGGGAGGACCGTGAGACTTTAGACAAACTCAAGGACAAGAAACTCTCACCCATATCATACCCGCAGGTGAGGCTTTTAGCACATTTAGGGATTCTATTTTTTTCCCTGCATATGTAAGGAATTTTAAAAATTACTTTTATTATTATTTTAGCATTTTTGATGCTTTTTTGTGTTATGTTTCTCTCTCTCTCTCTCTCTCTCTCTCTCTCTCTCGCTCGCTCTCTCTCTCTATCTAACATTGTTTACTTTTTGCCCATGAGTAGGCATTCCCCCTCCCCCAACTTTGGAGTAGGTATTTTTTTTGTTTCTCCTTTTTTTTCTTTTTGAGTGTTATAAATGCAATTTTTCTGTATGTCATTCATAAGTGTTTTAAGAATGTATTTTTAGTTTTACCTTTTTCTTTTATTTATTTATTTATTTATTTATTTTTTTTTTTCAGACACTGTTAACTACTTTATTCAGGAGGAGTATTTTGTTTTGAGGAAGCAGTTATTTTTACTGTTAGGTGGTGGCAACCATCGTCCACTCATTTGATGTGATGCCGCCTACTTTGTCCTTCACCTTTATCATGCCTTTTCTGAGTGTACCCTCCTCTCCTCCTACTTCTCCCTTCTTTTATGTCACTTCTTATTACTGTTCTTTCCTTTTCAGTTGGCTTTACATTGAGTGACAAGCCTAATGTTTCCTGTAAGCCAGGAAACCATTTACAGCACTTGAGTGGTAACCCTGTAACCAACTCACGTGTTTCTTACATGTCAACAAGTGGGTTGGCAGAGGGTTAGTACCCCTCCTTGTAAAACAACTTACTCAAAGACAGACAGCACTCCTCATGGGATTATGGTGTCTGGCTATATACTGTATAGATAGATTTTGTAATAGGCATACAGTATGTTTATATTCTCACTGGTTTTTTGAGGCCACGTAGAAGAAATGGAGAGAGAGATTGACTGGGAGATTATATGAGTTAGATATGAGGGGAGGGGAAGAGGGAGAAGGGGAGGGGGAAGTGAAGACTGAGGATAAAATATAGGGATGGGGTGGAGGTGTTAGTGAGGATGGTTTTGAGTTGGAGAGATGACAACCTGATGGTGATGGATGGGATGACATGGAGGTAAATTGTCTTTAGCCACCACTTCCAAGGATTAAGGCATCTGGCTGTTGATAGATAGATAAATAATGGATTAAATAAGAGTTTTGTTGCGTATTTATCAGTGATGTACAGTAATTTTGTGTTGGATTTTGGTGGGGGTAGGGGGAGCAGGTTTAGCCCTTGAATCCAGTCATGTCATTTTCAGTTGATTCTTGCTGTTTCCCAATTGTAGTTCATTTATTTTAATTAGGTGTAGGTTTTCGTCTGTTCTTGTAGGCAAGTGTCAGAACGACAATACATTGGCTTTGCATCCTCACTTCTTTGTGACTGGAATAATACTTATAATTTAGTACTGTATTAAACTGTTGTTACATTTAGTACTGTATTAAACTGTTGTTACATCTCAGAATTGAGGTAGGAGATCTCTCAATTTTTTGCCTAGTTAAAGGGAATGTACTATACTTTATGTGGGTGAGGAATATTGTTTAAATTTAAAGGATCACATGTACCTTTCAGTAACCTATTCAGTATGGTAAATCTTTCGTAAGTTTAATAAAATCATCTGGAGGTTGCTGTTGCTGCTGCTGATGCCCATTCTGTCTGGCCAAACAAACCCATCACTCACAGGTGAGCAGCTGCCTCTTAGGGGTAGTCCTACAGGTACAGTGCAGTAAGTACTCCTTGCAGGGAACTGGCATCCCCTTGTGATAGACAGCACCTCACTAGGGTTGGATCAGGCCATACAGGGAAATATAAGGAGCTTTGGCTCGTGGGTGGACACTGCAGGTGTTCCGTCCAGGGTGCACAGTGCCACAGTGTGTAGGCTTCTTGTCATTGCCTCATCTGGAGTTAGCAATGGTAAGCTGGAAAAAATACCACCAGATAGAAGAGGAAGATGTCATCTGTGTTCATTTCATGTCCTAAGAAGAGAGGTGTTATTGACTCTTCATTCCATTTCTTTTTTCACTATTGTATCACAGACAAAAATTGCTAAAGAAATGCTAACAAGAAGCCTACATGTGGGAGCATTGTGTACCCAGGGTGGAGCAGTGCAGTTGTGGTGTACACCTAGGAACCAAATCTCTTCTTATTTCCGTGCATCTCACCATGGGGAAGGACCCTGGTCTGACCTTGGGAAGGTGCTGTTTACCACAAGGGGGTGTTGGTTCCCTACATGATGTGTGTACATTGCTGTACCTATAAGAAAGCCCCACAGAAGCAGTTGTTTACCAGTGGTCAACGGGTCAGTGCGGCCAGACCCGGGGTTAACCCACTGCATCCCATCAGATTTTTCACCAATGACCCTGCCCCCCATCCTGGCAGATTTTGGATCCCCCCCCCCCCAAACCTCTGCTTTTTGTGAGAAACAGTGGCAAATCGCAGAAAAAGTGCTCACCTGAGCTTAGAAGTGGGCTATACAGGTGACCCTTTAAACACCCGGTACCGTGTTCTCTGCGTCTGTTGCGTTTTCTATGGTAGCGGTAACTATTGCACACCACTCAGAATAGGTGGGTATTTCTTCTTTGGGTGCGAATTTATTTGTAGTACATGATATCGTAGAACTAAAGGCAGCAAATTTCGGAAAATATGACAAGTTGCACCTTTGTCGGATCTGTACCGTAGCCTCTAGCCCCTGTGCTTCTGATAAGGCATTATAGGATTGGATGATAAATACTTAGATAGATGGATGAATGGATAGATTTAGATAAATATCCAACCATCATAATCCTTCTTCTAACAAGTATTTTTCAGACGGATGGATATATAGATGACTAGATAGATACTGTAGATGGATGGATAGAGAGACAGATAGGTGAATAGATACTGTTGATAAATGGGTGGATAGACAGATAGACAGGTGAATAAATACTGTAGATGGATGGATGGATAGATAAGTAGGTAGGTAGATAGATGGATAGACAAACATTTCCCCATCAAAAAAAACCCACAAGTGTCTTTCCACTGCAGGGTCTGTCGATGGCGAAGGAGGTGGGAGCGACCAAATACCTCGAGTGCTCAGCCCTCACCCAGAAGGGGCTAAAGACGGTGTTTGACGAGGCCATTCGGGCGGTGCTGTGCCCCATCAAGCCCCCCAACAGGAAACGCAAGTGCACCCTCCTCTAAGCCCCGGCCCACGTCTTCTTCAGCCTGGCCCACCACCTGCTGCTCTTGGGGTCGCACTCTTGTCAGACTGGGAGGCTTTGGGGCACCTCTTCCTTGGCAGTTTGTGTCTTACATGACTCTCTCAGCAGTTTATTTTTAGCCCCTCTTCCTTGGTGGTGTATTTCTAAGATGTGTTTCCAAAAGTATACCTACCCCCTCTTCCTTGCCGATTTATTTCTAACATGACTTTCTCAGCAGTTTATATTTACACCCCTTCTTCCTTGGTGGTGTATTTTCTAACACGACTCGTAGTTTATATTTAGCTCCACTTTATGGTGATTTAATTCTAACCTTTCTTCGGCAGTTAATTTCTAGTGCCTCTTGCTTGGTTATTTATTTCTAAGACGACTTTCTCAGCAGTTTATATTTACCCTTTCTTCCTTGGTGATTTATTTCTAACATGCCTTCTTCATCAGTTTATTTCAGCCCCTCTTACTTAGCAGTTTATTTCTAACAAGTCTGTCTCAGCAGTTTGTATTGCCTAGTTGACCATGATATTCTCTAGTATGTTATATCATTGAGGTGTCAGGGCCCAAGATTAGGCAAAAGGGGATTGGTTACTGCTGACAGATTGCATAAATAACATTCAAGACATTAATAACTTTGGTAAATAACATAAGACATTAATAGCTTAGATTGCATTAATAACATACAGGACAGTCATAACTGTGATTACATGAATAACATACAGGAAAATGATAGCCAATTATATGCAGAATTAAACAGAAAGAAATGCCATAATGCCTCAGAAACGCAACAGAACATGGTCTTCGTTGTTGCATTTGTTTTGGATCAGGAGTGTTCCTTGGTGATTTATTTTGCATGTTACTCCTTACTGTTCCTGTATGTTGCCTTTGTCTTTAGCCTATCTGAAGTAGCTTACAGGAACATACATCTGTAGTATTTATTATGCATATCGATCATAGAAAGATATAAATAACACACAAAGAAATAGAGTGGAGGAATATGCATGGAATTAATGGCACAAAAAAGAATACAGAAGAGTACAGTAATATGCAAAATATAATTAGCATACAAAAAATGCAGAGATGTTTTATGCAAAGTGTTAATAGCATATGAAAGAATACAGCCGTGTAATATGCAAAATGGGTATCAGCAGTTCATATAATGTACCTGTTTTGGGCATCCGTTTTGGGCTATTAAATCCTAAGTAAATAAAAGAAAGATTACACTAAGTTCCACTCCTACCGAAGATTAATTTACCAATTCACACCCAGCTTTATACTAACAGTTGTATGGGAAAAAGCTCGTATTTTGGAGCATATCCCTTTTATATAACAAGCACCAACACTGTATGTTGATACTAGGGTTGTATTCCAGTCTGTGTTTGACTTTGGACCACCTTTCTCATAACGTTTAACTTTCGTATTGACCCCTTGAATCCGATAATGTATTTTCATTGTATTCTTGTATGTCTGTGGTGTTTTATTCGGTTCAGGAGCAACTTTTTGAACTGAAGAGGATAGGTACAGGTTTCATTTACCCCTACAGCACAAGAGATCCCACAGAAGCTAAAGAAAATCATCAGTAGGCAGTGAGAGTTAATCAATGAAGGCCACTACCAGAGTAAATGAGTTAGTATTATCTTCTGTGATAGTTACAGTATATATTTCTGATGTCAACAGTTTGTATCTGCCACACACGAGGGGACAGAATGGATCGCTAAGGAGGAGGCATTATAGAATCTCCAGAGCAACTTTGAATGTGACATATTACGCCTTAATTTTCTCTCTGTTAGTTTTCTCCTCCTGATAAAGGTGTAGTTTGTATCAGTGACATAGACAAGGATGTTGAGGTTTGATGTGCAGAATAAATTGCTAAGGAAGAGGTATTAAGAAACAGATTGTGACACTTTGCAGCTTCATATTCTCTTGTATGTTAGGCATCTCTTTGTGGTAGGTAGATAAGTGTAGTATGCACAACAAGTTGCTAATGAAGAGATGCTAAGAACATCCTGATATTGACATAGTTTGTATTGGTGACATATGAGAGGATAATGAGGTTTGATGCACAAATAAACAGCTGAGGAAGGTGCGTTAAGAACTTCCTGATATTGACTTTGTATCAGTGACATACAAGAGGATAATGAGATGTAAGGTACAGAATAAATTGCTGAGGAAAAGGTGTTAAGAAATCTCCAGAAGTATAAATTGCACACAGAGGAATACAGAGATGTTGTGAGCAGAACGAATAGCTAAGGAAGAGGTGTTTGAAATGCTCCCAGCCTGATACGAGTGTGGTCAATGGTGTGTGCTTCTTTTTCCCACCCCTCTTCAGACTGTTCACTCCTGGCTTAAAGATATTGAACAGGTCTGCATGTGATCATCTTTGGGGCTGCTCTACTGCGATAGTTGGTAGTGAAGGAAAGGATATTCACCCATTCAGTCTGGCTACACCGCTTTGGTTTTATTCTTGCTGCCACCAAGTCACTTTATTCACCTAGGCTGAGACTCTTACGTTGTTACACATCTTATTACACATCTCAGTTTCTCTTCCCCCGACAACTTCTTACACATCGTACATTGTTACACATCATATTACATATCTCAATTTCTCTTTTTCCCAGCAACTTGTGGCACCTGTTGGGAAGTAATAGGTGATGATTATGATGATAGTAATTGTCTTGCTTCTTTAGACCCAGCCTTGCCCCATCCTTAGAGAGAAGAGGTCAGGATGATGATGGTGATGGTTGGCGATGATAGAAAGTATTAATCATGTAGACCAGATGTTCTTAGACTGAAAGAGATGAACCTAAGAGAAAAACCCACAGCAAATCATGTGCCACTGTAGGATTTTGATTTCTGTATTCTGAATGGTTTACAAAATTTCATAACCCTTTCAGTCAGATGACAGTAGTTTATTCTGACAACTGGTAGATTATTTTATTCAGCTTAGGAAAGTGATGTAGATGTGAAAGAGCTGAATGAATACATGCCCACCTTTAGAATGAAAATCTGAGGAAAGAGACGTGGATGTGAAGGAGCTAAATGAATGCCTTACCCAACCACTCCAGTATTGTCAAGCCTAATCAAAGTAAAACAGTCAGGGAATGGCTGGAATAAAAGGGGGTGTTTTTTTGTAGCTACTCTTAGATTATTTTGTTCAGTTTAGAAAATTGACAGTTGTGAGGTGACTAAATGAATACTATACCTAACCACTCCAGTACCAAGAGTCTGTCCTAAGCTGTCTGAGAGTAAGAGAACGGTAGGAGTAATGTTGTCCCTCAGCTGAATGGGGTAGGAAGGGAGGGAGAGCACAGGAGTTCTATCATATTCAAAGTGGCTCTGGAAATTTTGTAACACCTCCATTTCAGTGATTTATTCTGCTTATTTCATCTTTGTATTCTGCTATTTTTTATTTTTTCTGGACCTTACCTCACCCAGCCTTGGAGGGGGCATGGAGGGCTGGATGATGATGGTAATGATGATGCAGACTTCTGGTATGTTAATACTAGAATTATAGAGATAAATGGATGTCCAGCAGAATAGATGGTTCAGATGCTCCAACAAGATGAGGCTCATTAGGTTTTCTTTTCCAAAGGGTGTGTGGGCTTCATTGCTTAATGTCGTTTGGGTTAAGGCCCGGTCATGCCTAAAACAGCAGGACTCCTTTGCCTAGCCCTCCACCCTTATACTCCTGATGAGGCAAAAAGGGATTGGATGGTCACTGGAACATAAAAAGTAATATCGAAGTATAATTGGACCAATAAATTGCTAAGAAAGAGGTGCTACAAAGCCTCCTGTGGCACCTAGAGTACGACCACGTGTAACATAGCAGCAGCAACCATTTACCCATATGCATTGTTGACCTCACACAGAATATAAGTTGTGCCTTGGTGTGATGCTTTTCGGGAATTTATAGTTTCTCCAGTTCAACTTGCACTTCACTTTGGAGGAGTATGGCAAGTCCTCAACATATGTCATTTAAAAATTATTATTGTTTTTTTTTGTTAATTCCTTCATAAATTTCAGAGACATTGCCACTAAAAATTTCTCTGATATATATATATATATATATATATATATATATATATATATATATGTTATAATGTTATATCTCAGTTCATTACAGAAATACTGGTATTTAACATTTTATTCTGGCCTGTGAAGCTGATTTTTATTTTAGTTCCATCAGTTTAAAGTTCAACATGTATAGATAGAATTGTATCTTCATCATAATTATTAGTATTATTTTTTTTTTTCTTACACATCCTGACATATGATGAGGATTGCATGTGTTTGAGATGGAGTATAAAAATAGCCTCAGTTGCTTCCTGTTTTTGGATGGAATTTAACCCCTTGCATCTGGCTGACATTTTATTTCTTCTCTGTGCCTCCAGGTGATTTTTATTCAGCTTCGGAAACCCTCTGGTATTGAAAGGGTTAATGAAGACATTGTAACCCCTCCTGTTTGAAAAGTCTCTCCTAAGCTGAATAGAAAGGTTGGAAGGCAGCAGGAATATAACGCAAAGAATGTCATCAGGTTCAAGGGGTTAGGTAGATGTTAGTTTCTCAAAATAGCTGGAGATTATACTGGATAGTCCTTCAGTCAGAGGGGTAATTTATTTGTACCATAATAAATAACAGCACATTACAGTATATACATATTTTACATTCATATATATCTATGGAAAGCTGCTTATTTTGCCAGAGTGAAGCTTGTAGGCAACATATCTGATAGGAAGCAAGTATTAACCAAGAGTTGGAGCATTTGTAACTTGAGGAAAAGGTTTGTGAAGTGAAGAAAATAGCCTGTGAATAACAGTTGTGAAGAAGATACCTTGTGAAATGAAGGAAATGGCCAGTGACGTCAAGAAAATACCCTGTGAAGTCAAGGAAATCACCTGTAATATGAAAACAGTTGTGAAAAAAATATTGTTTCATGAGAGCGTAAAGTTGAGTTGAAGCATTTGTCATATCAGTGGAAGATGGGAACCGGAAACTTGCTTTTGACAGAGAAGGTAAATTTTTTGTGACCCCTGATATTTGGCTGAAGAACTTCAAATTCCTTACACCACTGTCCTCCTTACAAGTACCCCCCTCTTTTTTTTTTATGGTGGTAGGATATCAGTAAATTAAAGAACAGTTACGTACTGAAGTTCCATTGCTACTAATACAACCAGTTAGCCAGTACCCACTTAATTAACAGCACTAGTTGCATGTAAGGTAAATGGAAGACTTCTCTAACTTGTAATGAGGACTGTGTATATATTGTATTAACCACTATGCAGCAAGGAGGTGTGACTGAAAGAGTGAGGGGTTGTTAGCTGCAAATATCTGTGATTTCATCAGTATAGTAAACCACCCTGTCCCCCCACACCCACACAAGAATGTCAGTGTAGCTTGTGCACAAAGTTTTATTGAGGGCAGTAAAGCGGAGATGATATTTTTAGACTTGCTTTTGCCATTGTATTCAGACATGAAGTAGTGATCAAAGAGAATTATTAGTTGATTGACAAGCTCAACCAGTTTATAAATGTATAGAATTAAGTAGTAAGAGATGTCTAAAAGACTTGCTATACAGACAGAAGCCTCTAGACCATAACTTAATGTAAAGACTGGTTGTGGTATGTTGGTGCCAGGGCTGGTGCTTAGTGGTAGCATTGGTGGTGGTTGGTGTTGCCGGGAGGATGTCTACTGTCAGGCACAAGTTCATGTCTTTGGTGTGATACGGATTGTAGAGTTCTTTTGCATTTGGATCCCGGTTTAGCAAAATTATTTTTCTGAATCATTAGTGAGACAGTTTTTCTTTTGTATGAGTTTTCTTAATATTTTATCATTCTACCGATTTGGATTATGTTGGTATTTCGGAGGAACCATACTACAAATATTTTCTTTTGTCAATCTATGTATTTTGAATCAGGATATACTACACTAAATAATCATAACTGTGTAATATTTGCAAAATTGTTGTGGTAAACACTCACCAAATTAAGTGAAGCAGTAATGTAATGTGTTTTAAACCTTACAAGCTGATCACATTGATGACACATAAACAAAAATTGAACCAGGCGCTTCAGTTTGCCTAATATTTCACCCCACCTGCTTCATGGTTACCTGTGCTGGCTCATATTCTTAAGCTGAGAGAGACTTTATTTGTTTCTCTGCCCACTGGTAATTCTTTGTAATATGATACGTCATGGAGGAAAGTGACAGTCATGCCCGGGTGTGAAGTAGACGGAGTAAAATAGAAAGGGAACTTTTGTTCTTGACTGTATATCTTCCATAATTGCAAGGCAACAGTTTTTGCAAAGTTGCATGAACACCTTTGAATATAATTTTCATTGTATTCAAGTTTCTGCACTAGGTGTAGACTTTTTCATTATACAAATGATGTTTTTTTCCACAATGATATTCAGACTCTTATTCAGAAACATAGCCATTCCAATATTGTATCACAAGCATTCTCACCCTCCACATCAAAAGCTTCCCACATTAATACCAGCAGTGCATTGGTGGGGACAGGTCACTTCTCCAGTGACAGAGTGGTGTTTTTTAACCTTGTGGATCACTTTCCCTTCCTGACGCGTAAAACAAGGCTTGAATGTGTATGGTGCAGCTGCTTTCCCGTGGCGGATGTGTGTAAGGCAGCCGCTACAGTTCACTCATACTTACAATACTACAAGGCTTGAACATATATAGTACAGGTGCCTATCCAGTCCAGTCATGTGCATACCAGCTGTAGTGGTACACACAGATGCCATATCCTCTGCACACCCAACCACTCTTGTCCACTACCAGTAAGACAGCAGCCTGAAATGGAACATGTTGGTTCTTTAGGAGTGAAGACTGGCCAGTGTAGAGACATGAGTCACCTGTACCCCAACCTCTTTAATGCCATGGTGTATTTTACATCTTAGTCCACCACCAGAAGATTTTGTGCACATCAGTAAGAACCCCTAATAGTGAAGGGGTTGATGGAAGGACGTATCTAGCCCTGACAACTTAAAACGCTCAGCCACAGAGAATCGTATGGATAGCAACACTAAAAATGTAAGAATACAGTACATGGGTGGATTGAAGGGGTTGAAATGAATTCAGGTGTGTCATTGGTATGATGAGGCAGATTCAGAGTAAATATTGTTCTCAGTAGTCAGATAGTTGTGGTTTCATTGCCTTTTCATTACATCTAAAAAAAAAAAAAAACTTTATTCATGAGACTCATTGCATGGACTATTGTTGTTAATTTTTTTTAAGTTGCTTAACAGTAAGTGTTAATGGTGAAAACTATTCTTTGTAAATAAAGTTTTATATTTGCTGCCATAGTAATAACTTTCTACATGTTTGGTGGATGTAAGATAGTACTGAAGGAAGTAACTATTGCTAAGGATCACATGCTAAGGCTTGTATTCTCATTGGCATATAGGCTGACCAGCACCTCTTCCTTCGCAGTTTTACGTCTACGTATGACATACTAATATTCTCTTTTCCACATGTGACATAATTCTCTTTTCTACCTGTAACATACTAATACCTGTATCCTCTCTTCCACATATGACAAACTGATATTCTCTTTTCCATGTGTGACATACCTGTATTTTCATGTCTACTTATGGCAGACCTGTATTTTCTAGTTCACATATGGCCTCTTAATATTCTCATCTCTACATATGGCACACCCATATTTTCATGTACTGTATACATAAGGTGTATTAAAATTCTCTTTTAAATTATATATGCATGTTGACATTTAAAAACGTGTGGATTAAATAAAGAGAGAATATGGATGTGTTATATCCAATATTAATAATTAAGGAAGAGGTGCTAGGGCTTATCTTTACCTCTCACTTTGATGATGTATTTTTTGCTCTGTTCATATCACCTTCTCACTACTAGATCGATTTTAATCAGTTTGTTCATCTGTAGTAATGAAGGCTATATTTAATCCCACCAGTATGGAAAGTCATCTCAAGCTGAATAAAATCATCAGGTAGTAGCTAGAATATTCAGAAGAAAGGAATTACAGAAAGAAAAAAATGTATCATGAAAGTAGAGGGGTTAACTGCAGAGGATACAAACCCAAGTGCAGTACAGGCTGCATGTCCGTGAGTGCCGCACACGAACAAGTACTGGATCTGTCATGTTGTATGGTTGTGGACATAAATAACAATCCACATCATTGCGAGAGATTATGAGAAGGTGAGCACTGACTTCCGAAATCCAGCAGCACAGTCTATGGAACCCAATGGACTTCTCACAGTATTGCGTATGAGTCTATTAATTGTTTGGCTTGGAAGTGGATTGGTATTATTGTCCACAGGTGTATGGTTGTGGACAGAAAATTTATATATATACCTGTATATTTTTTTTAGCCAGCCAGATATCTCAGAATATTGTTGTGTACTAGTTTCACAGTTGTTTGGCAGGAAGGTGGGTAATAAGTTCTGTCTGCAGTTGTATGATTGTGGTTAGAAATACTGATGTGCTGTTTAGCCATCCGATTGAAAAACTCTCATATAATATTCTGAAAAGTTTGGTGGGTTCCTTATACGGTATTGCATTAGTTTGTTTCGTAATTCACTGTTCACTCTCTGATTTTGTACCATAATGAAGTGGATCAATATTTATGTTCGCCACTGAATATGTGTGTGTATACTTGTGGGTGTACGTGTGTGTGTATACTCGTATGTGTATGTGTGCCAACACTTACACCGCATTGAAGGAAGTCCTTTCATTACTTAAGTGGATGTTTTTGTGGAGGTACTTGGGATTAAGGAAGCAAATTCAATAGGGTACAGGCAGTCTTCATTATCAGTATTTTTCATATAATATTGGGGGTATTAAATCATCATTAAATTAGAGAAAATTCTCCACAAAAGTTGCACTGTGACCCCCAAAATTGATTTACCAGTTGCTTAAGTTTACATTAAAAGTTGTGTTACTGACAAGAAGCCTACATGTAGTGGCGCAGTGAACCTTTGGTGGAGAAACTTTGGCATCCTCCCTGAAGTCAAACCTCTTCACACTTCCCTGCACCTCAGTATGGGAAGAACCCTGGTCCAACGCTAATGAGATGCTGTCTACCACAAGGGGCTGCCGGTCCCTACCTGGTGTATGTACTGTGCAGTGCAGTACATGTAGGACAGCCCACAGAAGCAGTTGCTTACTGTGGTTGATGGGTTTGCTTGGCCAGACAGACTAGGGTTAAGAACCAACATCAACAGTACTAGGTGTGTTTACAGAGTTGTGATACTGTAGAATTTATCCCTTTGCTTATAATGGTGATTGCCTGTATTTACTTTGCAGCATAGCCTAGACTCACATCTCGTAGCCAGACATGGCCATAAAGCCTTGAATGGTCCATAAATTGTTTATGAAGAAAGGTAAAGCGTAAAATATTATCTTCCAATTTGCTGTTAATTATATAATGTGATGCCTTTAAGAATATTAATTCAGTACTTTAAAGGTACCAGCACTTGCAAATGTAAAGATATCTTGATTCTGTGGACAGCATGGAGACTACACTTTAAATCATGCAGTGTTGTGCTTAATCCTTCATTGTTTGTTTCTTAGGAGGCTCTTTCGTCTCCAGCTGAAGAGAATACTTTTATTTATCTGTCCTTGCTGGAGTGTTTGTCATAGTAGTGTTTGCATGTCATATCAATTCAAGCTATTAGGGTATTCTTAAGATGCTTCAAACACCGTGACAGATACTCGTACAGGACACAAATGCCCTGCTTGTTATTCAGTCCCTCAGAAACTGCTGTACCTTTAAAGTAGCCATGATAGTGTGTAAGTTTTGTATGTGATTGGTAATGGAATGTGACCAATATCTTGAACTCTCCCTCCCCACCCAACATTTTGAACCCTCCCTCCCCATCCCACACCTTGAACCTTCCTTCCCCCCCACAGTAGCCTCTTCCCTTGTGAACTGGGGTTTATTAGCCTAGACCAGTATTCTTGACCACAACAGACTCATTAACACTCTCTCATTTTCTCTCTCTGGTACATGTGCTATGGTTGGTTTGTAGTCACCTGACAAAAGTGTACCACTCTCACAACTTAAATAGCAGGTCGTTTGTTGTATGAAATTTGATAAGCCTTAGTTTGATGTAGGCATGAGTCCTTCTTGGTTACTAGCCAAATTAACTCTCAGGTCTGACTAAATTGGCCATCGTCTGAGCTAAAATGGGTTAGGGATCCTTGTCAGGTTAGAACAGACGCACCATAGTCACGGGGGATGGAGAAATTCATATTAATGGTTGATGAGTGATAGTCAGAAATACTGGTCATGATGAACTGTTTCTGTGAAATGAGTTACTTGAGCTAACCCCCAGAGTGTTAAGTTTTGATTGTTTAATGCTGTAATTGTAGTCTGTCAGTGGTATTGAGTTATAACTTTTATATGAGGAATTGTAAGCTACCCCCTTCAACCCCATGAAGTATTACTACATTTTATTTCTGCTGTCTGGGACATTTGTATTCAACTTCGAAGGGACACTGTTTAGTGGAAGGAATTTATTTATAGCATTAATCTTCTGATGATTTTATTGAACTTAGGAGGGACATTATGAAGTGGAGGGGATAGATTTAGCCTTCATTAACCTTTCCAGTCGTTTTCTAACCTAAATATGAGCATCTGGAGGTAAGAAGAGCAAAGTAGGGAAAATATGTTTTGGGATTGAAGGGGTTAGGTCAGTAAGTGTCATGAGAAATTGTCATTGTAAGCACAGCCTCCTCGGTTCTTTGTTTATAGGCCGACTTGAAGCTTCAGACAGTGTGGCATTGCTGTGTTTGTTTATATTCAACATACTGGGCCACTCTGTAGGAGACATACCATGGGATCTAAGTAACCAAAAAATTAATATTTTTTTTTTTTTAGAGGTGACGCACTATGGAATCTGTGACCAAAAAAATAATGAAACTTTTAAGATGTGCTATAGAGTCTATTAGTGAAGAAATACGTCCCCCGCCCCCTCCACTTCAGGCATGTGTATATTTTTATTAGTGCCATCTCCAGACAATATTATTCAACTTAAAGAAAATTTTTTGATGAGGTGGTTAGGCATAGCATTATATGATCTTTCACTACTTCATATTCATCTCCAGCGGAATAACATTATTTTGCCGATAGCCAGATTAACCCACAAAGACACCATCATGGTAGAAGGAGTAAAGACGCTGCTAGAAACCTGAAGGCTGGCTGTATATAGGGAACTAGGGGTGGGGACCATACTCACACTCGCCAACAAGGACCCTGTTGCCTCTCCTGCCCGTCTCTCGAAGGGTTTTGAAAATCGGTCTCCTAATTTTGTAGCAGCTGGCAGTTATTGTTTTACCTGGCCATAAATTAGTGTCATTTGCTTCCCATTCAAGAGACTGATTTTTAAAGATGGAGTGAAAGAGGTAATAGAGCTGTAGTTGCTTGCAGTACATGCACACACACCCACACTGTGATCCCTCAGTACGAGAAAGCATCATAACTCCCTCATTGTCTTCTAGTAATATGTAATTATCAGTATTATGCTGTATTTCTGTACATTATTTTAGGTTAGGTGTAGATGTGATTCTGTGTACATTCAGTTTTGTGTACACCTAAAAAACCTGATAAATATGTACAGGAATACAAAATAATAATGACAGGTGTTACACTCTGATGCCAACACTGATTGCAGTTTAGTTCATATAAGTTGCTGGTGGTTTTACTTCTTTGAGTCTGATGATGTGTTTCATCACTTTAGTTAGGCTATGACCACGTATTATTATTGTTATTATTATTATTATTATTATTATTATTATTATCATTATTATTATTATTATTATTATTATTATTATTATTATTACAGGATTAAGATATCTGGTGATAGATACTGTAGATAGACTGATTTCTTTATGTCATGGGAGATTGCTTGTACTGAAAGTGCCTCTGAAGGTGATTCTCTCTCTCTCTCTCTCTCTCTCTCTCTCTCTCTAGAGCAAGAGTAAAGTGCAAAATACGTCATCGGACAGGAGGGTCTAATATGATCATTTTTATCTTTATCACTGTTGGACCATGGTGCCTCCATGCACCCCACATGCTTGATAAAATATTCTGGGACTACAGGGCTACAATAAAACACGACTACAATAAAACAGGACTGCAGGGGGGGGTGAGTTGGGGGGAGGGTAGTCAAATGGTGGGTGGCAGAGCGACTTGGAGGCGTTTTGTCTGCGGCCACCCTTTGCGGGATTAGGGCGTCGGGCTATAGATAGATAGATAGATTATTATTTTGATCGATGTCACCTTCAGAGTTCTTCCATGAAGCAGCATCACAAAAAAAAAGAAATAAAAAGCATGAGGCACTGTGGAATAATGTGGAATGCACCATGTCTCCAAATTTCCATATACTGTTCTCTGTTTTCTCAATTTCACTCTTGGTGCTTTCAGAGTTACTCTCGGAGCTCTTCAAATGACACTCTACTTCCCTCCCATCCACCCCATTTTTTTTATGGATTAGGTGACAGTTAAAGTTGTTATTTGCAGCAGTTGTGATTTCCAGTCCAGTACAGTACAGTAGGTCCTCATCACAAATCACCTTTTTATCCCCTCCCCCCTTTGTTTATGGTACAAGTAAATTATGGAGAGTGGGGTGAATAGTTATTAAAGCTGTATTGGTACTTAGATATATATATATATATATTTTTTTTTCCCCATAAGCACATCCCAACAAAAGGAAGGGCAGCCTGCGTACTGTAGCTTTTTTCCATTGCATAGGAAGTTATATTATTACTATTATTTTACTTTTTAATTTCTTTATTTATTGTTTACCAGATCATACCTTGGAATGGGAGTATGGTGGAATGCCTTTTTGAGTAAGAGATGCTGTTTACTGCTGAGGAGGAGAGATATCATCAGGTGATACTTTTAGGGAGCCGTACTCCGTTGGTGTAGGGGACTTGGTAGCGTGTCTTCCTCAGTGATAATTTTGTATATACAGTACGCAGTTTCTGGTTTCCTGTACATTATTGAGGCAAAGTATGTCAATGCTGGGAGTATACAGGATGGACCTTATATAACGTTTCTTTTCACTCAGCCAAGCAATATCCTGTGTTGCGAGGACAGCACACTCAGTTTATCAGTGTCAGTCCTTCATCATCTATTCATTTCCTTCTCCCACTGCCACACACACCCACACCGGCAGACTTAGCTATCCCCCAGCACATTAGAAACTGTCAGCTACATTTTTAGCAAAGCACTATTTATGGCCCACCCTTTACATTTATAAAAAAAGGAATAGCAAGGTTTAATGTACATAGTAAGTCACCAAGACAAAGATGCTACTAAAGGTTGTGTGCTTAAGCCTTAAATCAAAGAGTACAATGTACATCCGTTAAGTACTGAAGGTCATTTATGGATCATCTATGGTTATTGGATATAGTCAGCCTGCATCCCATATTCCGGAATCGGAATGCAGTTAGCAGCCATACAGGAAGGCCAGATATGCTCCATCATTGTCACGAACTTAAAAAAATCCTTATCAGAAATTTGGTCTTCACAGATCCTCTACAGTTAGTGATGTATTGCACGAATCTCCCTCCTTCTCTGTTGTCCATCTTGTAGGTTGTCCTTGTCACATTAACGTCCTTTCCAGTTTGTAATTCATCACTGTCCGTTCCCTTGCTGTTGTTTTAGTTGCCCTATGATGTCGCTCTTTCCTTCCTCTACCTTGTTGCCAAATATCCTTGTGGCGTGGCTCAAGGATATTAGTCATTCATCAGAAATTTGGGATCTCCATTCCACTCTGTGATGTTAGGTTGGAGCCGGCAACCCTAAGCCTTCTATTTCACCTGGTGTATGAGTCATGGACCCATCAGCATCTGATACAACAATGAAGGCTAATTAACCCTCTCAGTCCAATGACACAGCTTACTGATGTATTCCTGCCACTTCCACACAAACGTATTCAGTTTCAGTGAGGTCTTGTGTACTGAAGAAGTATATCAAATCTTTATGTTACCTCTCCAGTTGTAAGAGTTTTCATAGTTGAATATAATTGTTTGTAGATGGGAAAAATTTAATGAAAACTATGCAATCCAATTAGAGGAGTTATATATCCTTTCAGTGGTTGTATGATGAACATCAGGGACTGTGGAATAGTCTTATAATAACCCTTGCTGCAAAGTACGGACTTTTCGTATTATTTCAGTTAATGATATAATTTTACCGTGCTTAAGAGAAGCGTTGGACAACATAAATGTTACACAGTGCCATATGTATCAGTTTAGCCGAGAATATAAAACTTTCCATTTCTTTCCAACTTATGACGTATTTTACCATGCTCGAGGGAAGCCTGAGCACCAGAAATGTTAAACAGTACCACGCTTATCATTTTAACTGAGAATATAAAACTTCTCATTTCATTCCAACTTATGACTGATGATTTTATCCAACCAAGGGAAACTCACCACAGCCACAGCTTTAAATACATGGTGGTCCATTAATAGTGCACCACAAGAAGCTCGCCTAGCGGTATCTAAAATGTTGTGGGGACAGCTGAGTGTGCTGGTGAGGGCATGAGTGTGGCAGTGGGAGTAAGAAATGATGCAGAATAGACACCGATAACACTGACAGAGCCATTCTAAAAGCACGTGAGATGTCGTCTGGCAGTATGAAGGAGGGGTGCTATAATATGAACCACCAATTCATGGTTTAGTTCAAGACTCCTCATGTCGTTGGCTCTAGCCTTTGTGGCACCTATTCCTTGGTGGTTTATTTTGCGTCCCACACATGAAAAAAGAAAGATCTGTGCAGTATATCTGTCTATCTATTGCCACCCAAAGAGAAAAGAAACTTCTGTCTGTCTCTCTCTTCCTGCCCTTTAAGGGATTAATGCATCTGGCAGTAGATAGATAGATAGATAGACCTTTCTTTTCTCATGTATTATTTACATGTTTTGAATACTGACATTGGTGACAAAAATGACATATGAAAGAATATGAAAGTGCTATATATCACGGAAATTAAATGGGCAAAATACGAGAGATGATATACCACAAAAGTAAGATGGGTACATTGTAATATGACGGAATGTTAAAGAGCAGTATGCCACAGAAAACAAATGGGTAAAATACAAGGGACTATTAAAGTGGTGTATGCCGGAGAAACAGTTAAGATGTGATGGAAAAGCATCGAACTCGTGGCTGGGGGGGTCGCAAGTTCAAGCCTCGTTCAGAGTCTACCGTGGCCGGGAGGGGTAGCTCCCTCCTGTAACCTAGCGAGGCTATATGGCCATTGATGCCTAGCTCGGGGAATTCATTTCTCCATTGCCTAGCCCTGGGCTTCTACGCTCCTCATGGGGCAACGTAGGATTGGATGGATGGATGGATCACTCACTTCAGTTTACATCTAAAAAAAAAAAAAAAATCAGTTTTGCCTCCAAGATATTGTTAGTGGAAATTGGCATGGTTGACCAGAGAAAAAAAATAAATAAATAAAGGCCAACATTGAAATACTGCAAACCAGGATTACCAGGAGCATAATTTCACCAACAGTCCTCTCCCAGCATTGTGTCCTGCCTTCCACATTCCTCATTTTTCCCCTCGTGTTAGGTAATATCCATGTATCTCGTATTTTTTTGGTGTTCCTCATATTGCTGTCACAAAAATCTTTTATGTAACACCTTCCATTGTCACAGTCAGTATGGATTTGTCTTTTTTTGTGTGTGTGATTAATTATCTTACATCGAGTTGTTTTATTATAATTTGCCAGTGAGTAATGAATTAATACCCTTTCTCCTACAGTTGTCCATAAATCTGTGTAAATTTATTTGGATGTCAGATTCCTTTTTATTTCTTCCCTCAGTTGTGAACCAGAAGCATGTATCATTTAATGTTTAGCTTTGCCTGCACACATATTCCTAGACGTTAAGGGTCCTATTTGAAATGGCATTGGAGATTGTGTAACACCTTTTCCATATCAGTTTATATTGCTTAATACACTCTTTTATCTAGTACACTACTGAGGCAAACTGTATTGTTACTAGAAATATACCTTATGGTGCTGGAGAGGGACGCCATCTTGTGGTGATGCTCATATAACCAGTCGGCTCTGCTGCTTGGTTATTCAAACATCCCTCAACTCCCTATCCCTCGAAAGGATGATGGTGGACTGCACGAGTAAGGCAGCAGCATCTGCAGTCTTCAGGGTTCACATTTAGATGATCCTGGGGTTGTAACAACTGCTACTTGTGCCACTACTGCTCGTATACTACTCGTACTACTACTTCTGCTGGTACTACTACTACTACTATTACTACTACTACTACCACCACCACCACACCACCACTACAAGTATTATGTAACTTAAAAAGAGAAGATCATGAAGTAATAAGCCTAGTAAGTGGGTAAGGTGCTCCGAAGTCTCCAGTGCCACCTTGAATATAGCCCTAAGTGAGGACCAACTCTACTGAACATTGTTGAGTGAGGGATACTATAACTACAGTCAACAGAGAAAGTATTATTTCACATACAGCACTTAACACTGCAAAACGTGGGTGAAATATTGTGTGATGTAAGTGCAAATATTAACCTTTGTAGCATCTAACCCTTGATATGCATAAAGTGACACAGTATGGGATGCTACAGTCATAATCAGAAGTACACATGGAGTAAAAATATCATGCTGGGTTGGTACATCTTTTTATGTAATGTTTGTCAGCCCTCACCATTGCCATACACTTTAACTGTGGTGTCATTTTCATACATGGACAGCACGACACTTTTTAATATTTTTGTTTGATTTATTTCATTATTTTTCGGTATATGTACGCCCATCCGTCAGAGGAAAGCTCTCATTTTCTTATTCATTGAACCCTAGGGAAGCAGTACTGTACTTTTTTTGTTGACTGTACTGTACTGCTTTGAGTTGTGGTGGCAGGGGTACACCATTGCCTCTGTCCACCTGTTTGCACAACATTTGTATCAGACTTTTACCCCTTCAGTCCGACAATGACTTTTCTAGTTATTCGTGATACCACCAGACGATTATTATTCAGCTTAGGAAAACCCTCTTGTATGGAGGAGGTTTACGGTGGCTGCATGTAACCCCTCCAGCTCAGAAAGATTAGGAAGTTGAATAAAATGATCTGGAGATGGCAAATATAAAATGAAAAATAGGCCATTGGATTGACGTGGTCAACCTCTTCAGTCTAAGGATGCATTTTGATGTATTCTTTCTATCACTGGGCGATTTTATTCACCTCATTGGAGCTACTTGCAGAAAAAGGAGTTACTGTAATATATTTCTGATCCCCTCACAACCAGATGTCTTGGAATCAGAATAAATCGTCTGGTCATAGCAAGAATGAACTACAAAATGTCATCGTACTGAATGGGTCAAGTAAAATAGGCACCACAGGTCATTTTCCGTAGCCTAATTGTGCACAAAGTTCAGTGATTACAATGTTGAAGTTTTTAAAGTGTTTTTACATTTGTAAATAGATATGTCAGGATATAATGAATAAAGCTGTATAATTATTTTATCCATTTTTTCTTCTCTTCCTCAGCATGGAGAACTTGTCAGGGAACTGTGGTACACTGGCTGGCAAAAGTTGTCCCACTTCAGCCACAGTATTACAAGGCACAAAAGACAAATGGTGAAGTTAAAAAGAGTTGTAGGGTTGATGTGGATATGATTGGACGTGTTTAGAGAAATACCTTGCGATGTTTTAACCTTTTTTTTTTTTTTCCATGCAAGGAAGAAGGAACCAAAGGTCAGGAGCCTGCAAGATTGTCCCCTCCAAGAAGAAGAAAAAAAGTGATGACAGGGAGCCAAATTACAGATCCGTTCATTTCAAAATGCCTGGACACTGTATGAAAGATTGGAGATTATAGGCAGTAGGAAATACAGACAGAGGGAATCAGTTCCAGAGTTGATCTATTGCATACATGAAGGACTGTGAGTGACAGCTGACTTGCATTAGAGTTGGACAGAAAAGGGATGATAGTTTGTTGTTAGACGGGTGCTACGCTTCTGACGCAATGGTGGAAGGATGCAAACAGACAGTTCAGAGGAGCGGTGACCACTGAAGCAGCAAGAGAAAAGAGATAAAGATGCAACAGTGCAGCAAAGAAACAGAGGTTGAAGGGAGTCAGCAAGAGGAGGAGGGTTGATATAATAAGCCTTTGACTCCACCTTGTTGAGAAGCATTGTATGTGGGGAGACGACCCACACGGAGAGTTTATTCTACACAGAGGAGAATAAAACCCGTGTATAGAGTCAACAACTGTGCATGGGTAAAGAAAGCACGAAGTCAGCTTACTAGAGATGTAATATTATCTTTCCAAAACAATGCGGGATTGAGTTGGAAATTGTTAAGAATTAGGGGATACACTTGCGGATACTCTATAAATTTTACTCAGGACAGATTTGGGCCTGGAGGGGTTAGATACAGCATTCATTATTCCTCTTCAGTTGAATGAAATCGTCTGCAGGTAGCAAGAACGTACAGAAAACCGTCATCGAACTGAAGGGGTTGATTAAATATAATTTTAGCACAAATGAATAAGTAGGCTAAAATATCAACATCTGTTTTCACTCTCCCCTCCCTAACCTCGTTACCTTCTCCCCTCCATTCATCTCCAGCTTTCATTTTCTTTCCCCCCTCCATTTTTTCCTTTGATCCTACATTTCCTTCCCTGTTCCTTCCTCCGTTCTTCCCTCTCCAGACTGCATCCACCTCCCAGCATGCAGTCAGTGGATTCGTTTTTCACTATTGTCATGATTCAAAAGTCTCGAAGCCGGAGAGAGCCTACACACATCTATCGTGAGTATGGTTCTGATAATAGAAAGTAAGTTTGCACGAAGACAGGTTTAATGCAAAATAAATTATATTTTGTTCTCGTGAATGTTCACACCATGTCGATATCAGGATTTAAAAAAAAAAAAAAAGCATGCAATAGAACACTGCATCTAATATGCAAAATAAATTATACTCTAGGATCTCCCTGTATGTTTCTGATGCAAACTATATCAATATTAGCATGATATAAATTGCCAAAACGAAAAGGAACGCTCAAGTGACAGCCGCCATCTTTGTTTTCATTTAGTCGTGCGGGGCTTTCAATGGTGACGGTGTGGAGGAGTAAGTTTCCTGGTTTTATTTGTTTTTACTCTGCTTTATGGATTATATTTAGATGTGGCAGATTATTTGAGTTCGTTAGTGTCGAGTGCCGATGATGAACGAGTGAAAGGAAAGCCAGGAACCTCGTAGGAAACTAGAGTCATGTACATTGAGTTACCGTTACATATTATTTGAAATTAAAGCCACATATACCATAAAACTGAAATTTAATACTGACAAGGAATCAATAACCACAGAGAGTTAGTGACACAAGCAGCTAGCCGTGAAATTACTCAGAATTACCTTAAACCAGCATCATAGAACTAGAATGTCTTTGAGAACTGAACCATATACATCAGTACTTTATAATTGAATCAGTCTAGTATGGCCAAGGAAATGGGAAGCGGAATATGAGACGTATATATGTCACTAAGTAGCTCTGAAACCTCCCAAATTTACCTAAAACTAGAAGTAACTACGTTAAATACAAATTACGAAGCCATTTGTGGAAAATGAATATCCAAGAGGGTGATACCAGGAAGGCAAATGTTAAATAGATTCACTGGAAAAACAGGCCAGAAATGGAATTGCTGCAGCTGCTTAGAGACGATCGTTTTGATAGGAGAATGAGAGATAATAAAGAAGTTTGAAATAAGGGGAAAAAAAAGTGCCCGAGGTGAAATATTGGGCCATGTATTGTGGACAAATGAAACGTTAAATGTGGCTAAGATTGTGGTGATGGAAAGGTTAATGTCAGGAGTACACAGTGAAAAAATATAGGCAGTGCTTGAAAGTGGGATGTCCGTGTATATAGACAGGTGTTCTGACAAGGTAGCAATGGCAGTGATTATTGAAGTGCTCAAGAGTGTCTGTTGCCGGGGAGCTTGTGATTATTCTGGTGAGTGTGAACCTTATTTTTCAGTGGTAAAGGTGTTGTACAGTGTAGTCACAGTAATATATTATTAGAAATCAATAACGTGCCCTAGTTAGCCTGATCAACTATTGTAACTTTGCTCCCAAATGTACAACACCAATGCCATCCCTTATTTCTATTTTCTTCTTATGTACATTAAGTATTTTTATAGTGACCAGTAGTTTCATTCTATGTATATTTCATGTTCTTTGGTATTATTATACAAGTGCACAGGGATTTGGAATCTCAGTTTTACTCTGACAGATATCTAGATCTCACCATTGCGAACATTCTGAACCCCAGAAACAACTTCCGCAAATTAATATTAACGCGAAAAGTGATATTTGAAAAGCCTCAGAGCCCTTATTAGGCTGTGCTAAAATTATTACGGTGAAAATTCGGAATTGCATCCAACTAACGGACATTGAACTTACGCTCAATTCGCAGTTTCATACAACCATGGAATCTTGAAATTCCCTTTTGACAGGATACACATCTCATCTTCTACTGCTGTTTTTACTAAATACTTAATCGTCGCAAGTTCACTTTTAGTACCGAGTAGATAAGGAGTGGGAATTGGATGCGGGTAGCATGACTGAAACGGTTTTTTCCGTCTTTCATTGCGTGTAACTTAATTTAATCTAACTTAACCTAACCTAACCTAAATTAATATAGTGGACGTAGCCTCAATAACAGACAAAGCTACGAGCTGAACAACCCCCACTACCACTCCTTATCTACTTAGTACTAAAAAGTGCATTTGCCATGATTAAGTAGCTAATTAGCAAAAACTGCAGTAGAAGGTGAGATGTATGCTATACTGTCAGAAAGAAATGTCAAGATTCCATGGTTGTACGAAACTGCAATTTGTCTCTGATTAATATGCTGCAGTTCAGAACACGTTTTCTCCCGTAAGCATCCATCGCAAATGCTTTTTTGCGTACCGGTAGTTAGTAAATACGGAGGTGGGAGAGATTCTCCAGCTGTCTGCATCTTTCATAACATCTGCGTTAAAATGAACTGATCTAAGTAAGCCAAGCGTAACCAATCCCAGCCCAACCTAATTTTAACATGCAGTAAGGGACGGGGCTACGACCAGAACACCCCCCCCCCCCCTCATCCCCTAACACACTTTATTAAGTACTAAAAATTTCATTTGCGATGGATGTGTATAAAAAGAAATTGCATAAAAATGCACGAACTAATTGGTGAAGTTTCATTTCAGTCTCCATTAGTTTGGTGTAAATATTATGTATACATATTTGCATGCAAGTGTGGAAACGTCTGTACGTACGGTAACTGAACGAGTGCATATTTTATTTTTAAATTACCGGTAGCTACCTACAGAATTATAAAAGGAAAAGGCTAGCCTTAGAATTAAACAAAACCCGTATCTTTATTGAAATACCAGTAAATGCTCTTAAACATTAGGGCCATTTTTTTTCTTTCTTTTTAATTCTTCATTCTGATTGCCAACTTTTGTAGTATAACTTTATCTTACTCCCTCCAGGCAGTTTACTTAGGTTTTGAGAGATTTCAGGCTGGAAAAATTAGATATTGTCTTCATTACCTCCATCACTTTAAGATTATTCCTTAGTTGGATCAGGATATACATTATGGGCTCCTTTTTTTTCAACAGTGTTCCTCCTCACCAACAATATAGGCTGTCATGTATGGGAGGATTTCATGCTGCAGGTTGTGAGAATAGATTTTAAGCTAACCTCATCTTCTACTGAAGGGGACGAGGTGATTTTGGTACAGTACAGGGCTGTACCAGGTGGCTGCCTGGGTATGTACCCTCTTACCCTCAGATAGGGTTTTTTGTATGTAAAAAAATAATAAAAAATAAAAAAATTCAGGCAGCAGGTTTAAATATTTTGCCAGTTAGAAGAAAATGCAGTTCGGTAAGCTTCCGAATATAGGCTAAGCACATTCCAGCCAAATCCATGTCGGATAGCTAATGCATTTTTCTGAATAGTGCAGTACCCCCCCCCAGTCCTTGTTTGGGGGGCATGACCCCTACAAAAATCCCATATTGTATTGTATAATACAGTATTCAGACATGGAAAAAATAACCCCCAATACTGTGCTGTAGTTTTTTTTTTTTATATGTATATAATAAACCAGTATTTTACAGTAAAATACAGTAATCTCTCAGTTACCGGTATCCGTCGTCAGAGTATCCAGCTTATCACAGTATCAGGCGCATTCTGCTTGGCTCCTTTAAAACAGTATCTGGCTCAGAAATGGGAAGCAATCGGCGATACTATGCATTTTTCGGCGGTAATGTGTATCATCCAGCTCAGACACGGGTGCGCAGGGAGATCCTGCAAAACATGCCAGCCAATCACAATGCCTTGTGAGAATGGCCCACCTAACGTAAGCCAACCGTTGTTCTTCCATTCTCTCCACTGGATACTGTATAGTGAGGATGTATCTGTCTTGTGCATTTGTGACCCACGCGGTGGCAACGCCCCAGTGCTGTGACGGCCTGTGGCCACCTATGCCTCACTCATTGCTGTAGTGCTGTAACTTCCCCTGTGACCCCTCAGTGCTCCATGCCCTAGTGCTGTGACTACTGTAGGCCTACCCTAGTTCTGTGTGATGGCTGAGTTTGTGTGGTGGTGCCAGCACTAGGTAAGAATGATTCTGATTACAGTATATTATGTACTGTAATACTGGACTATATGTACCGTACCGTATCAGTACGGTACCGGTACTGTATTGTAAGGTAATTTATGCTTGATTTGAATCTTTTACTCATGGGTAATATTGTAGGGAAGTTTTTTAGGATAGAGTCTCGAAACGGATAGCTTAGGGTGGTAGCATACCGGTATTATCTGGCTCAACTCCGAATACCCTAGATAGTCGTTTGGGGGTAGCCTACCGACGCAATATCTGGTATTTTTTAAATATCCGGTGGAGATTTGGCTAAATTACGCCAGGTAATTGAGAGTACTGTATCCTCTTGTATCTCTCGCTCTCCTTCAACCTCCTTGTAAGTTTCACCACATCCTCTGCCACCCTTACTGACGAACTGAATTTTGGCTGGCCTTGCCCCACCCTTTCGATAAGGTACGGTATTGGCCCAACCTCCACTCTCCCTCATTCTCTTCCTCCCATCCATTACTTTCAAGATGATAAAATTCTGTATGGAAGAGTCATGGAGAGGAAAAAAGAAAAAGGCATCTTATATCCACCCATTTAATATAGTGCTAAGAAAGGAGTGAAAGAAATGTATGGTAACCTTTGTGGCAGAGTATGTGGATCTTACGGTACCGGAACGTTCTTTTTTATGGTTACCGTAATCCTCTTATGAGTAGCTGCTCACATATTGTATTGTGCTAGCTATCATTCTGCGCCTCCAGTTATATTACTGTAGCATAAATAAAGTCAGTTTAATATCTCAACCCTTTTAAAAGATGGTGCCAAATGATAGGAAGGACTATGTTACGGTAAGAACAAGATGGCATAAGTTGTGGTGTCAGAAGTAGCTAAGCCCCGTTGTCATTATACTGCACTGACTTTATCCACTTCAAAATCATGATCTTTAAGACACACAGTCTTTAGCATTGTGTAGCTTCATGTGAATAGTGGACTGTTTCTTGTAGGTTTAGCAGGCTTGTAGTAGCCAGGCAGGTTAGGTCAGAATTTATCTGTGATCATTTTTTCCTGCCAGGTCATCTTTTTGCCTTTCAAATCTTACGTAGAAAATGAATTATGTGATGTCAAAAGATACAGGATGATATGTTATCTAAATCTCTGGAGTGAGCTGTTATCACATGGTTACAGTAAGGAATTTACGAGGAAACTTTTTTTTTTTTTTTTTTTTTTTTTAAATCCAGCATAATGGACATTAATGCTGGACATAAATGGTACGGTAGGTTTAAAAGTTAATTGCGTTGCAGAGTCACGCCAGTTGGACTTTTCTAAACATACCGGTAGCTCTATATAATGATTAAAAGAAATAAAGAGCTTTCATAGTTGGTGTTTATTATTCAAGAAGTGAAACCTCATTCACTGTGGCACAGGATTTCATATTGAAGTATTGGGTTTATTTACTGAAATATATGTAGCTATATATTATATAGCTACGATGTACCGTATACCAGTACCGGTATATACTGTGTGTATATATATATATATATATATATATATATATATATATATATATATATATATATATATATATATTGAAGCCGATCGGAGGTCTAGACGCTGATTACCACGAATCCTGCGACTAGCCTACTGATATTGAGACCGAAGTTTTGGACCATTCTAGTTCATGGTGTGAGGTGCTTTTTTTCTTTTCTCCTCCTTTTTTTAATAACTTGTCGTGAGGTTTGGACTGATGCCAGATTCAGGTAGTGAACGGAAGGGAAACCGTATTTTAATGCTAATTACGGGTGTGCATTATTTTTCGTTCAGACATCTTGAACATCTTACCCAGAAACAGGCATCCAAACCATAGGTGTGGATGTCCGAGCGAGCAAGGTTGTTTTGGGGGACCTTTTCTGTCTACATTTGGCTTGAAAGGTACGACATACCATGATTGGTCTTAATGGCCTGAGGAGAGAGAGAGAGAGAGAGATTTAGTGCTCTAGCAGAAAAGTTTCGTTCGTTTTTCTGCTCAGTTTAGGTCTTTTGAGGACTAAGTCTTACAACTTGAAGGAAGTTTCATGACTTTTAAAATGGTATGACTTGCCATGGTTTTTTAGTACTGTAGTCGACAAGAAAACTTTTGATCATCAAGCAGGGAAAGTTTACAAGCTATCAGGGGGAAATCATTTATGTACAGTACCAAATTGTGGCTAAAATATAGTGTTTCTACCTGCTTCGATTGCTGCACCAGTTAATTGGCATGGTCTTTAACCTCTATGCACCTATTGATGTGTATAGCCGTCACGATTTTGGGTGTGGAGCAGCACCAATTGACGTGTATAGCCTTCACAATTTTGGACATGGAGCAACACTGGTTGACGTGTATAGCCGCAAGCATCTTCCCACCACCCTCTGAACCTACAACCATTTTCTCTGACAACCATAGGGTACCGTAGGTAGGTACCCAAGGTACCCCACTGACACGCAACTCAGTCTGTACACAGCACTGTAGAGTGATGTCTTTCTCATCCTTCTTGTCTGATTCCGTTCCCCTATGTGCGAGGCCAACTGCATCATCGACCCCTGTGAAAGTTCTGCCCTTACCGCCGGGGAAAGGGCTCAGTGACAGTGCCGTCGGTTCTGCCTTGGATGAGACAGTGTCCTCACACACTTTCAGTGAAAGTACTTCTTCTGAAGAGAGAAGTAGTTATCATGTCAAGAATCTCTTGTCCTCCGACCTCTTCCCGCCTTGAGACACCTGACAAGGCTCTCAGACTGCTGTAGGAGGAGGGCAGGGCCTTTGACAGTGACAATTTCACTGGAGAAGAGGAGGTTGATGACCAAGCATAACGGGCAGATGAGCATGGAGTTGGCGGTCATCTCATACATAAAAGCCAACGAGCCTTGTCTCACCACCACTCGTGCAGCCTGCTTACCGCCGTCTCACCCTTGAACGTCCAACGTCACCTCAGCTTACTACTTCAAGGGCCAGATCACCTCAACCGGGCCCTTAAGGAGTGGAATTTTCCACATGGGCCCCACATGGTGTGACTCAGCAGGTAGCATCTCCCCAGGGAAGCCCCATGTCAGGTGAGTCATCACCCTCATACTCCCCCACCTCCCACACCTCTCCTTCTCCTTCCCCCTTACCCCGTGCACGTGGTGGTTCATGCACTCAGAAAAGATGTGCGTGCCATGAAAAACAGCCAATTCTACCAGGTGTTGGCAGAGTTGATAACTTTGTATAGGAGGAAGGAGCAAGATTTGAGCCCTTTGTGCCTGTCTTTGATGAGGAAGGAGCAGGTGTTCAGGAGGAACAGCTTCCCCCCAGACCCTGGACTATAAGCGTATTTTTAGGTCTTTTTTTACCACTGCCGTCATGCAATACTGGGTGGAGGAAATCAACTTCCACCAGGCTATGAGTGTGTGGTGGCTGGACGTGGCTGCCAGTCAAAGGAAGCACTGGCATATGAGGGACTGGATACCTTTGGAGGTGGGGGGGTTGTTTATGTGGCTAGACCTGACCATGTTGATGGCCACGTAAGAATACATGTGCTCCATGACTGTTGGTCTGTTGATGAACTCATGGGCACACCTGTCTTCGGTATGTATATGGCCCGTGACTGGTACAGTCATGGAAAGTTCCGCATTACCCACTGTTTGGAGCATTGGTGGTCGACGAAGAGTCACAAAGCAGCAGCCAGACCCCATTTGTCTGGTAACTGTGAGTGGGAGGGAGGTTGGCCAGGGGTGGGAGGGTTTGGAGAGTTGCTCACGTCACAGTAACAATAGCCACTGATAATGCGTGCGGTGTATTCTCAAAGTGCAAAACCGACATAGATAAAGAGGTGTCCATGACCCAAGAATGGATCATCAACAACGGCAAGTAGTCCTCAGGGGATGAATAGTCGGACTATGACAACCTGGGCACTCCATAAGAGCGATTGCCCGGGAGGTAGGGGTTTCCATCCCCACAGTGAGGAAGTGGACCAGGAGATTGGCCAAGACTCGTAACCTCCACGACATAGGTGTGTTGATGAATAGTAGCCATCTGACATAAATGAGGACTCTCTCTCTCTTTCTCTCTCTCTCTCTCTCTCTCTCTCTCTCTCTCTCTATATATATATATATATATATATATATATATATATATACACACACACACACACACACACACACATATATATATATATATATATATATATATATATATATATATATATATATATATATATATATATACCGGTATATATGTATTTAAGTGTTATATCGTTAAACTTACTTCTGGGGTAACGTGATCAGACACATCAGGGCTGGCTGATGCATCACATTCACCCGTCTCACACCAGTGCTTCGAGAGGTGGGTAATGCGGAACTTTTCCTGACTGTGCCTGGCAGTCTTATGATTCCTTCATTTCAACAGAAATTATGGGCCTGCACCGAATGATAGGTTATGGAAAATTTGACCCATCCTGACCAGGCTCAAGGAGTCATTTGCCATGGTTTGCCATCCATTTCGGAAAGTACGGTAGTTATTGACAAGTCGCTGGTGTTATTCCGGGGCAGGTTTGCATTTATTCAGTAATTTATTCAGTATGTGCCATCCAAGCATCACTGCTTTGGACTAACACTCTTTGTCCTTTTGTAATGGGGTGTGGGCTATAAAAGCCCACATTGCTTAGAGGCAAAGTGGGGATCCTCTCTTTGGCTCAGTGGTAACGTGTGCACCTGTGAACCGCGAGGGCCTGAGATCGAATCACGGTCAATCTAATGTGATTAATATGTTAAAGTTTCATTCTTGTTATTATATTGGTTGGTAGCAGTGTGGGATGTGCAGCGAGGCTTAGAGGGCAATGATGTTGACAGCATCTTAAGCCGTACATCCCGGGGCTGAGCTGTCCGGTGTGGTCCGCATCTACCCAGTGGTGGCCTCCAGTGCGCTACGCTACCATGTATGTGTTTGAAACTGACCAAATTAATCACCAAGGGGAGAAAAGAGTGATACAATGGCGTGTATAAGAGCCCGCATTGCTTAGAGGCAAAGCAGGGATCTTCTGGTTCAGTGGTAACGTGAGCACCTATGAAGCGCAAGGGCCTGAGATCAAATCTCAGTGAGACCAGTGTGATTAATTTGTTAAAGTTTCATTCCGGTTATTACACTTTGTGACTGCAAAACTGAATATGTGCTTGATGTTATATTCTGCAATGGATATTGATATACCTAGTGACGATCCTCATGGTTTCTCAGCATCAGTCGTGAAAGTGTTGATGGAAAGGTACTTCAGCAAACACCACATTCTGCATGTGGATAACTATATATTACACAGCCCCGGGATTGACAAAGTATTTGCTTGAACATGGTATTGGGTCCTGTGGAACTGTCTGGGCAAATAGAAGAAATTTCCCTGAATTCCCAGTAAATACAGAGAAAGGTGCCCTCCTTACCAAGGAATGTGACAACATGTTAGCCCTTCTCTGGCATGACATGAAACTAGTTAACATTGTCAACAGTACCGTACATAAGGGTGTGTTTGAGGAAACAGGAAAGACAGACTACAGATATGAGGAACCAGTGTGCAAGCCCAATGCTGCCAATGAATATAGTATCAACGTGCGGCTTGTTGATAAGTCGGACATGCAGACTGGTGAAGTTGAGTGCCCTTTTAAGTCCTGCAGGTGGTACAAGAAGGTGTTTTTACACCTTCTTGATGTCGCCATCCTAAACAGTTTCATACTGTTCAAAGAGGTCATCAAGGAACCTCTCTTTCTCTACACGTTTGAGAGAGCTTGCACGTGAACTCCTTGAAGAGTATTCAACTGCACAGGTGCCAGGTACGAGGCGGGGGAAGCAGACAACTCCGTCAGCTGACAGGCTAAGCTATGCTGATTATTACCGGCGGCACAGACCGGTAGAGATTGGCCATACCACTGTAGGTCATCAAGTGTACAGGCGATGCCATGTCTGCAGCACCACCAAACGCCGTCCCCCCGCATGGCAAGAGATAGCCTACCAATGTGCGGAGTGCAAGGCTCCCCTATACCCTAAATGTTTTTGCGAGTACCACTCTGAGCGTGAGTACTGAGCGGGTGTATGGGAAATTGTAAATAGTAAACAGGTATGCACAAGTGTTTTTTCCTCATACATAAGTGAAATGTAAGATGTAAGTTATATTTAGTAACTGTTATAAGTGTTTTATAATAAGTTTTACAAGTGCAGTGCAGTAAGTGTTATATACTGCTTAAGGTTATTTGTGAAACAATGATTAGAAATACCCTGAGTAACCCTACTTGCTACATGAAAGAAAACCAGGCGTGTGCGGCTATAACTAATTTTTTTTTCCGTCACCTCTTGTAAAATAATGATGAATATGTGAGAACAAACGTATTTGTGATGTGAAGTACAAAAACTGTAAGTTGTGTATAACATTAGTAATATTTTCACGATGCCCCTGATTAGTACGGTACAATTTAATTACAATATTAGAACGAGTAATTGGCTCATACTCAACCATACTGCGTGAAACAGGCAGAGCATTCACTTCTTAAAGTGCAATTACCCACAATCGTGATGTCAAGTGCAAATATAATTGCCATAGTAGAGGGAAATTATTACAGTTGATGCAAAAAGTAATTACAGAAAATCAAAGAGCTATTCTTTTCCCACACACCTACAGAGCATAGTGGCTCTATGAAACGGGCGGAAAACTCCGTGGGGAGCCACATGAACGGGGTGATGACTCATCCTTACGATGGTGAGTAAGGAAAAGTCGAAGATTGAGTTGAAAATTCCGGGTTCTCTCAAAGGAAGGCCGTGCAGTGTCACAATCACCACTCCGGTCAGCGCTGCCAACGCTAGCCAGCGAGTCCAAGGTCACTGCCAGTGGTGCATGCTCGGAAACAGCTCGCCAAAAAATGGAAAACCAGTCATTTTTAACTTAATCTTACTCATTGACGGGACCACCTGGAGGCCTTGGGATACTTTCATTGGAAAGAGGAAGTTGGTGAGTCTTATGTATTTTTAAATTTTTCTGTACCTATTTTAGTTTGGCAGATATGAGAGTTTGAGGTAGGGGTATTTTTGCCAAAATTATGGAAATCCCCCGTAGTGAGGAGTGGGCGAAGTCGGAAAAACTCCGGCATGTATAGGTTAAGTACTGTATATGATACCGTTATTATGTAATTGTTCTCGTATTATGGCGTAGTTAAACATACCAATATCACTTCACACGTGCTTATGGAGTGTGTGTGTGTGTGTGTGGGTGTGTATGTGAACAATATAGTTTTTCATAATCAGTTCTAGGTAGAGGAAGAGAGTTGGGGGGAAAAATATAGTGTACGGTAGGAAAATAGTGAAGAGGAAATCTGTGTGAGTGAATGTGGATGGGGTATGAAGGGGCAGGGAAAGGTGACTGTGGAGGGGAGGATCAAAGAAAGGGGGCAGAGACAAAATGACAAGAGCCATATTGGCAAGGCTGTAGAGACTTGGCAGATATTGCGATAGGGGACAGTACCCACTCATAAAAAACACTGACTTGATAAGGTAAGAGAGATTAGGGAACATTTATTAAATAAGAAATTGCTCCAAAGAGTATTTGAACAGCATCATAATACAAATTAAAAATCTTTATATATGCAGTCCCAGTTATGTTCTCGTATTTGTTATACCTTTGACAGGAGACTCTGATGCAGCAAACAAAACACTATGAGTAAAAATGTGTATATACTGTAGCCTACTGTTGCCAACATTGAATACAGTATTTTGCAATGATGTGGAGAGAGAGAGAGTAATGGGATGCTTTTGTGGGTTGTGAAGGGATGGAGGGGGTGTGTTGCAAGGGGGAATACAGAAAACAGGGAGATTATTTATTAATTTATTGTCTACACCTTACTGGGCATTGAGCAGGGACATTGAATTAACACAGGTATCCTATATGGTATTTAGATCAGAAGCTTAAGCCCATCAGTGTATAATTATTACTGAATTAACAGACATCTTCATATTGTACTTATACCTACATAGGCTATGGACGAAGGAAAAAGAAACATTAATCCTTGTAAACATCTGTAAGGTAAAACTTTGCTTTAAAATGGACAAAAATATTTAAATTGGGAAAATTACAGTCATTAATTCCGGTATATATCGTATATACATATATATATATGAACACCAAGCCTGTAATAACTATATGAAAATGTTGAATAATTCTAGACATATTGTGGTCCATACTATTTCAGTGGAGTTGTTACAAATCAGGAAAGTCATTTAATTAACTTAATAATATTCTAAAGTTAGCTAAGGTAACTAGTTAACTTGACTGAACTGGATTAAGTTAACTACGGTACCGTAGTTCGTTTGAAAGTTAATTGACCGAATTCTAAATATTGGTTGATCCTATGGAAGATCAGTGAAGTCTGTTTTAACAAAATTCAATTAATCACACTGTTCCAGGATCGAACACACATCATTTCAGAAAACAGGGCATGTCACTAACCACTTAGCTGAATAATTTGGTACTTTTAAACTCTATGACTGTTTAAGTGTGCTGATATGAGGGCAGATCCTTACTGCTTCATAGAGTTTATTAGTTCATCTCACCTTTGATAAAAGTTTAGACGATAGTTTTGTAGTCAAATATGCCCAAGATTTATAAAGGATTTCCCAGTGTCGTATCACTAGGGCTGGGGATTTACATTACACTACAGTACAGTATGAGCTTCGGGATTACCTATTATGTCGGCTCCTTGGCTTTACTTTTCTGTCATGCTGCTTTGTTGATTCCAGTCTTGTTGGTTATGTTTGTTTTTATTCATACAGGCCTTTTTTTGCCCATCCTCTTTTTATCAATCTTTTTCTCAATTAGGCTACTCCCTCTTCAGTACCGTGCACTAATATCAGCAGCCATATCTGCAATGGTTTCAGTATTACTTTCTGGGTATGGCAGCAGTACAGAAGGGGAATTCTTGTCTGACTGTATGGACGAAGACTGCTGCAGATTGTGTTTCATGAGAAGACTGAGACACAGCAAACATATATTGTCTCCCTTGATCCCCATGTGGTCAGTAGGCATAAACCCTCGGTATTTTTTTCCTCTTCCCAGGATAGACCAGTGATATATATACCGGTATGCATTTTATCTATCAGCTCTAAGGAACAGGGACAATTCCATCAAGGACCTTTACCTTCCATTGTTAACATCCTTCATGTCCTGAATGGCGTTCCTTATCTAATGGAAATCTCATTCACACAAAACTGACCCTGTCAAAGAATAGAAGAAGAAGGAGAATAACAACAGCAAGGAGGAGGTGGAGGCTTAGATTACTGCACATCAACTACTGTACACAAGAGTAAATAAGCCAGAGAATTATGGTAATTTTCACCGTCACAGTCTTGCTTGAGAATACAGTCCAGAACAATTGGCTTACACTGAGGCTCCTGATTTTGCTACAGTAGCCTAGTCAAGAGGGACTTGCAGAAGCAGATTTAGTCCAAGAGTCTGGCCGACTTGAGAACAAAGAGGAAGACAAGCAATTGTTCTGTATATTTTACAGTAACTGACAACCTACTGCCCACAGAAAGGAAACATGAAGAAAGTGACTGTAACTCTGATACCTTCAGAGACATATCAGCAGTTAGGAACTTTAGCTGTCAGTCCTTTCTTCTGGCTCATCATAACCTTCTTTATCCATTCAGTGTCGGATCTCTCATGACTTGTAGTCGTTTCAGTTATTTGGTTGTAAGTCACCACTTCCTTCTCGTTTTCTTGTTCAGCAAGCTCGGTCAGCATCTTATCCAATAAATCGTAGCAGAGTCCAGGGCTCCATTGCCCTTTGCGCATGTCTTTGAGGATGGTGTATGGAGTTTGTTCATTCCTGTTATAGCTCAGTTTTTTCACTTCTTCCAAATGTTGTCTTAGTTTAGTGAAAAGATCCTCAAGCTCTTTTGCAACACCTTCAATTTTTTTCCAGATTTCATGAATACTTGATTTTAACTTACCTTTTGCCTCAATTTCTTTTTCAAAACTGGCTTTGGTGTTTTCGTCAATCTCGTACATTTTTTGTGGATCGTGAACATTAGTTGGGTGCGTACAGTACTTGCAGTTTGTTTCCTTCATTCCCGGACAAAGTCCATGTTTTTTATATACAGCAACACCAGAAACAACAATTATGGTGCTTGCCACAGCTACAGCGCCAACACCAGCAGCACCAACGGCTGCCAGGGTTGCAGCTGTGACTTCTGCTGCACCTATAACAGTAGCTGCGGCTCCAGCTGCAGCTCCACCTGCGACTACAGCTGCAGCTCCAGCTGTTACTCCAACTGCAGCTTTGTCGGCAACATTATCTCTCAGATCAGCTGCAATTCCATCTTCCACTCCAGCTGTTTCTTGAGCTGCAATTCCATCTTCCACTCCAGCTGTTTCTTGAGCTGCAGTGCCATCTTCCACTTCAGCTGTTTCTTGAGCTGCAGTGCCATCTTCCACTCCAGCTGTTTCTTGAGCTGCAATGCCATCTTCCACTCCAGCTGTTTCTTGAGCTGCAATGCCATCTTCCACACCAGCTGTGACATCAGCAGCAGTTCCATCTTCCACACCAGCTGTGACATCAGCAGCAGTTCCATCTTCCACACCAGCTGTGACATCAGCTGCGATGCCATCTTGCACTCTAACTGTGACATCATCTGCAATGCCATCTTCCGCACCAGCTGTGACATCAGCTGCAATGCCATCTTCCGCACCAGCTGTGACATCAGCTGCAATGCCATCTTCCACACCAGCTGTGACATCAGCTGCCATTCCATCTTCCACACCAACTGTGACATCAGCTGCAATGCCATCTTCCACTATACGTCCAACGCCTGGTAGTTTAAGCAAACGATATTTAATGTTACTTCCAACTACCTGGAAAGCTTCATCCCAGGTTGTATTTCTGCAGGGATTCCCACAGATACTTTCACACTTTGTACACCAGTGAATGTGGATATCTGACGGCTTTGTCATCATTAGGGTACAGATCCTGTGTGTGGAACTGTTCTTTATTTCATTCAGTGACTGATTCTCATTTTGGTAGTCAACAAATAAATTGGCCATGGCTTGTACTGCATTCCTTATTTCTGACTTAGTTGTCTCCAACTGAGCAGTTTCTGCTGCCAGCTTTCGGGTTTGTTCAATGTTCACCCCATCGGACTTCTGTAAGTCACTGAAAAACCGGTTCAGTTCTTCATGTCTGAAATTCCATCTTCTCTGCAGTAGAAATCCTGTGCTAGATTCATAAAATCTTGGTAAATTATCCAGCCTATAGGTATTCTTGGGATGGACACCACATTTTTCCAAAGGCTTCACAACCATAAGATTGTCGTCCTCTGTAGCAAATGTTGCCAATAAGTTTGTAATATCGGCAACATCTCGCCCCAGGATGGATGTAATGTAGTCAAGAACATGCTTGGTGGGTTGTGATAATCTGTTTTGAGTTACCTGGGCAATAATAGCTATGCAGTTCAAAATGTCAATTCCAAAATCAGTCATCAGAAATGTTCTAATTCCACTTCTTATATAGTCATCCAGTCCCTTTGTATCATTAAATCCAGGTGTGTCAACCACGAGGTAGTTACAGTTCCCAGGCATACCAGGCTGGTGGTGAATCACAAACACTGTGATGTAGGCCGTCTGACTGTCTACCTCGGAAGCAGAATCATACACATAGTCTTTCAGTTGGAACCTGAAGGAGTCACTGAAGGAGACACCAAAGAGGTGGTTGACCATGGCATTGATGGCAGAGGTCTTACCAGCACCCGTCTCACCCAGTAGCATCAATGACTTATTGACTGCTGCTCTCTCCTCCTCTGGCCCCACACCCAACACTTGTATCATATTGGTTGCTGCAATGTCCTCTGTCTTGCTGGAGTGCTTTTCACCCGCTAATTTCATTATTTTACTGGATGTTGTGAATTCCTTGATCTTTCTGGTACCTGTCTCATACACCTCCTTTATGTTACTGACTGCTTCATTGAGCATCCATGCCCCACTCTGTTTTACACTGGACACTACTGGCCATGTCTGTGGATGCAGTACCGGTACCTGGATCATACTGGCTGCAGCATTGTTCTTTCCTTGCCCAGTACATGTGCTCATCACTTTCATATTCCCATCTAACTTGATAATCTTGGTCTTCAGCTGAAATAGCTCGATGTTCCCCTTCTTTCCAATAGGCTCACTCCACTCTCCACTCTTCATGCGATCTTTCAGTGTTCCAGCCGCCATCACAATGCCCTGACAATGGAAGAAAGACTTTGTTTAATTGAAGTACAGAATTTATATCCAGACCTTGTTGAAGCCCTGAATTCTAAACAGCCAGATGACTGAACTTGTCTTATTGAATTATTGGTACCGTAGCTAAAAGCCAGTCCCATTATAGGCTAAGGGTACCGTACTCCATTTTGAGATGTAGGGATCTGATACTATACTCCTTTCGCAGCAAGAAGTCCGTTCAGGGTGTGGCAGAAGTTGGAATTTCCCCGAGTGCGACGTTGCCAATTTGACCACCAATTATCGGATCATCACTGTCTCCCTACCTACCCCCATCCCACCTCTCTCTCTCTCTCTCTCTCTCTCTCTCTCTCTATATATATATATATATATATATATATATATATATATATATATATATATATATACATATATATATTGTATATATTTATTATTTATTTTCAACTTTTTTTCCGCACCACCTATGAGGTAAAAGTCTAGGCGGGTTTTATTTTTAAGAGGTTTCCCCTGTAGGCCTAATCCTCTCTCTGATCTTTAATCATAATCTTCTTCGTCATCAGAACTTTCTGTTATATTGACGACGAATGACTCTACGAAATGTTCAGCTGCTATGTCTTGTTGTGCATCTTCATCTTGTACTTGTTCGGCATGTCCCACTACTTCCATCCAACTTTGTGGTGTGATAAGACTGAGAGCCTCTTTGACAAGAACTTTAAGGTTAGCCATTTTAAAGGTGTTCTTCTTGGCTATATGAGTCTTCACCTGAGCCCAAATGAGCTCAATCGGGTTATATTGACAGTGGTATGGTGGTAATCTCAAAACCCAATGCCCTGCTTCTTCTGCAATCTTGTCGATTACGTAGGTTGTGGTGATATCCAACTTCTTGGCAAGGTCATGCAGCTCTGCTTTAGATAAGTTATCTTGGGGCTCCACTCCCTTCTTTATCAGCCAGTCCCGCAAATCCGATTATCTCCATGATGAAGTAGGAATTTTTTCAAGCTTGACAGAATGATAGGAAGCGTTATCCATCACGATTACCGAGTTTGGTGAAAAGTTTGGAAGCAACTGATTCCTGAACCATTCCTCAAGAAGTGGTGAATTCATCTGGTTATGATAATCCCCGTCGTTTTTGGCTTGGAACACTAAGTCGGCGTTGTCTACAAAGCCATTTTCGTTCCAGCATGAAGAATGATCAGACGACTTCCTTTTCCTGTTGGCTGTCGTACTCCAGTGGCTTGTGGTGATGTGGTGTCTGTCCAACATTTTCCAACCGTGTAATTTTGGTTCACCCAAGTCTCGTCCAGATACACGATATTATGGGAGGACTGTCTTACTTGCTTTATTTCTCGCAAAAACTTTGTGCGAGCAGCCACAACATCATTCCTCTCCATAAGGAATTTGCGGCCATGAACCTTGGCATATTTGAAACCAATCTCCTGCAGAATCTTGTGAAGGGAGGTTATGCTGCCACTGAAGGATATTTTTGCCTTAAGGTCTTCTTGAATTCTTTGCAGAGTTGGGATTTCATGCCTTTCATAAAATCCCAGACTATTCTTCTTATTGCACATTTATCAAAATCGTCAAGACTCGTAACAGGTGCAGCACATTTCCTCTTCCGTGGTGATAAAAACATAGGCCGTTCTGGTGACGTCAATGTCCGTTTCGAGCAAATTCGTTGAACTGTTTTCTCGGAAACGTTGGTGGCTTTCGCAGTGCGAGCAGATGCTTTTGAAGGCGGGATTATAAATCCATTACAAGCCTTTTCTTCTGAGAAATACTTGTTAACGTTGTATATGAACTCCTTTTCCATGCTATGCAGCACTCTCGAGCGGGAGCCGGTGGGAGTTGTGGGACCTTCCATCCTGGGTGGTGGCTAGACAGGGAGTGACCCTGGGTCCCTCGCCGACCTCGGCGTGGCAACATGGGAAAAAAGTTCTGCCACGTGTCATAGAATTTATTCAAATCGTTGTTATAATTCTAAAAAGTGATAATGTACTATATAGCTTCCTTTACTATATACAGAATATAAAAAAAATTTCAAATAGCACATAGATGGGAAATAAGAGAGAGAGAGGCATGTACTACGGTTGATTTGGCAGCGTCGCTAGAGGTGATTCACCAGGTGGGCCCCACCTTGAACGGACTTCTTGTGGTGAAAGGACTATAGGTACTGTAGGCTACCCAGATCCTTACATTCAAGACACGTACCGTATCACGTAAGATGAATAAGTCATATACTGGTAACTATAAACAGAATTAAATCAAAATGTCATTGGGCCAACCAGCCAAGGCTGTGTTGCTGATGGCATTACATTGGGATCTGAAACTGCATGGAGTGTATACTGTCATTTGACTGGCATCCTTAGATTCAGTTCATTTTCGCTGTGTGATAATGTTGCGTCAAGTGATGACCTATCACATGACACTTTATCTCACAGCAAGGTTGATATAACACAGGCTCAGTGGGGTTAGGGAGGGTAGCTTCAACCACAAAACCTAAATTGCAAAAAAAAACCTTGCCACCCACCTGAAGTCTGTCCCAGAATGGTCCCCCTTTGTCGAGGCTGTGGGACAGCTGAAGGGCCTGGACAATCACACCACACAAAAAGGTACGATATCACATCACTTAATACTGCACACTGCACTGTGTACTTGTACTGTTATTTGGCAACAGCAGTGGTGTTTCAGTGTCCTTTCATTAACAAAATGGAATGAAAGGTAGATGATCACAACGAATGTAAACACTGGATGGCCATCTTGCTTCTAGCAGCTGACTGGGGAAGCTGGGTACGTAAGGTTGACATGATTTCCATGTCACAAGTTTCAGCATTTCACACATAGAAACTATCACTTCACTTAATATTGCACATTGCACTGTTAATTTTGCTAAGCATTTGCACTGTTATTTGTTGACAGCGATGGTATTTCAGTAGCCTTTCATGCACAAAAAAGAGCGAAAGGCAGACAATCACAGCAAATGCAAACACTGGGCAGCCATCTTGGTCCTCACAGCTGACAGTCAGCATTTGTGTGTGTCATGCAAGGCAGCCATCGAAAATATCATTCTAGCAAAAGCGGAACCAATTTGTATATGGTATTCCGAAAAAGGATGTAAGTTTTTAATTATATATCATTCTAGTGATTTATCACACAGGCTAGTGAATATTCATATAATGAGACCAGACTGAAATTAGGCATTTAAGTTGATGAGGTTTATAACTATACCCTTGTAAATATTGACTACAGTAAAAGCTGAGGAGTACTGTAGGATAGTGATGCAGTCACTGTGCACTGTTCTTGGATTTTTATAATCTGTTGTTTTAAAGTCGTTGTATTGTATGGTTTGCCAGCAACACAGGCCCATCTTTGGCGCTGGATTTGAATTTTTAGTGATATGACAGTTATGCATTTGAAAATACAGTTTGTTCTTCAGACAAAATGGAAGCATTTTTAAAAACAAACTGGAATGATAAACCAGAATTTGAGGACATGTTCAGGAATGCTGCAGTCATCACTAACAGATAATGAACGTTGAGAAAAATCACTGTATAAGCCTACTGATGTTACAGATGCACACATCCAGTGCGTTCTGCCTTGGTGCCAACAGACTGATATATAGCCTATGTACTGTACAGTCACCAAGCTTCCACACAACGGTAACAGAGGATGGCACACCAACATTTGGTGTTGGATGTACAGTCACATTCACAAATGAGGATACACATGCATGGGTTGTCTGCAGCCATGTTCAGTGTTGTTGTTGGAATGTGTAATTTTTCCATTTACAGCTTGATGCACTGGGCTAATGATAAATGAAGCAGGTGGTAAGTGAAATAGCCTACTTCCATTGCCAAACTGCGGTAGACGTTACAGTATACGGTATGGTACATGACCACATTTGTATCCATACTAATTAACGCGACTGTACTTTATCACACTTTTATTGGTGTAGGGACTGTAACCGATACTGCGTTGTGGTGTGGTGGTGTTGTCCTGAGGTGTTGTGGTGGGGTAGTGTGGTGGTGAGACGTTCTGGTGTGGTAATGTGGCGGTGAGGCATTGTGGTGTGGTAGTGCGATGGTGAGGCTTTGTGGTGTGGTAATGTGGTGCTAAGGCGTTCTGGTGTGGCGGTGTGGTCATGAGGCGTTGTAGTGTGGTAGTTTGGTGGTGAGGCGTTGTGGTGTAGTAGTGAGGCGTTGTGGTATGGTAGTGTGGTGGTGAGACGTTTCGGTGTGGTAGTGTGTGGTGGTGAGGCGTTTCGGTGTGGTAGTGTGTGGTGGTGAAGCGTTTCGGTGTGGTGGTGTGTTGTGGTGAGGCGTTGTGGTGTGAGAGTGTTGTGGTGAGGCGTTGTGGTGTGAGAGTGTTGTGGTGAGGCGTTGTGGTGTGGTAGTGTGGTGGTGAGGCGTTGTGGTGTGGTAATATGATGGTGAGGCATTGTGGTGTGCTGTGGTGGTGAAGCGTTGTGGTGTGGTAATGTGGTGGTGAGGCATTGTGGTGTGGTAGTGAGGCGTTGTGGTGTGGTAGTGTGGTGGTGAGGCGTTTCGGTGTGGTAGTGTGTGGTGGTGAGGCTTTATGGTGTGGTAGTGTGTGGTGGTAAGGCGTTGTGGTGTGTTATGGTGGTGAGGCGTTGTGGTATGGTAGTGTGGTCGTAAAGCGTTGTGGTGTGTAAGTGTGATGAGGCGTTGTGGTGTGGTGGTGTGGCGTTGTGGTGTGGTAATGTGGTGGTGAGGCGTTGTGGTGTGGTAATGCGGTGGTGAGGCATTGTGGTGTGGTGGTGAGGCGTTGTGGTGTGGTAGTGTGGCGGTGAGGCGTTGTGGTGTGGTAGTGTGGCGGTGAGGCGTTGTGGTGTGGTAGTGTGGCGGTGAGGCGTTGTGGTGTGGTAATGTGGTGGTGAGGCATTGTGGTGTAGTGTGGTGGTGAGGCGTTGTGGTGTGGTAATTTGGTGGTGAGGCATTGTGGTGTGGTGTGGTGGTGAGGCGTTGTAGTGTGGTGTGGTGGTGAGGTGTTGTGGTGTGGTATGGTGGTGAGGCATTGTGGTGTGGTGTGGTGGTGAGGCTTTGTGGTGTGCTGTGGTGGTTAGGCGTTGTGGTGTGGTATGCTATGGTTGTGAGTCATTGTATTGTGGTGTGGTGGTGAGGTGTTGTGGTGTGCTGTGGTGGTTAGGCGTTGTGGTGTGGTATGCTGTGGTGGTGAGTCATTGTGGTGTGCTGTGGTGGTGAGGCATTGTTCTGTGCTGTGGTGATCAACAGTGGCTCAATCGGTAGAGAGGTGGCCTGCCGTTCTAACGGACCCTGGTTCAAATCCCCGCTGGGGCAGGGAACAGTATAAGGATTTGAATTTCATTAAATCAGGCATTACTGATCTACCAGAAGACCCGCCGACATGTCGTAAAAATACCCCCGCTAATACCAATACACCAGTCCTGTATGAGACTGCCCTAGAATGTATTCAGTGTGGACGGTGGGTGTTAGTGCTGAAGTGGTGACATGTAGAGGTGTATGGTATGTAGGAGGACTGCTGGGCCTTGATAGCAGGCTGTGAAGTCTATGCCCAGAGTCGAACACATAAAAAAAAAAAAAAAAAAAACTCATCTGTTGACACCTCGATAAGATATTGTCCAAAATAATTACGGTCGATGTCTTATGTACACGAAATCAGAGTCCCAGATACCAAGTGGGTACACACACACACACACACACACGGGGATTGTAAGTACATTGTCTGCACTTTTAATATTGCAAAATGGATACATACTTTAGTAAAGCAAATTTGGAAAAGAAAAGGGATAAAGGTAAAAAGCAAAATGATGATTTCTACCAAGAACTGGTTGAAGTGGAGACTCACAATAGACTGGTTGAACGTGTAAACAAACTAGAAATGGCTTTCAAAAATGAAATTGATGAAATAAAGAAGCAGATGCACTTGCAAAAGGAAGAAATAGAAAAACTAGGAAGGGAGGCCAATAAGAAAGACACAACCATCAGTGAACTAACAGTGGAATTGAGTACACTTAGGAAGAAAATGAGTGAAATGGCAAGTACAGTAGTCAATCACGAGAGTGTTATGAAAGAGTTCAAAAATGACACAGAGACAAATCAGGCAAGTAAGCAGTCTTACAGACCATAGCAGTGATATTGAGGAGAAGATGACACAGGTGAATGAAGCTGTGCAAAGCTACAAAAATGATGTGGAAACCACGTATGCTGAAATGGTGAAAGTAAAGAAAGACTTAGAAACAAGGATGGAGGAAAAAAGCATTAAAAAGGAGGTGAAAAGAATAATCCAAAACAATCCAAAGTTAGAGATTCAGTAGATATAAACAAATCTATAGTAATCACTGGTATAGAAGAGGAAGAAGTAAAAAACAAGATCACAGGAGACAAAAAGGAGATGGCAAATGTAATGAGCTTACTGAAAGAAGTATCAGAGGAAATCTGTAGTAAAGACGTAGAGGAACACAAAAGGTTTGGGAAATATGAGAAACCAAGACAAGACCTTTACAGGTGACTTTCCAGAGTGTAGACACTGTGGAAGAGATACTAAAAAATGCAAAGAATCTTATGGAAAAAGAGGAGTTCAAAAATGTATGGATAAAAAGATGCCTAACACAAGAGGAACTGGAATTACTGAAAGAGAAAAGGGAGGAAGCAAAAACAAAAAATGAGAGAAGATCAGAAGAGGAGAAGAAGAAATTTTTTTACAAAGTAATAGGATTGCAGGTACGAAAGTGGTACACAAACAGGAAGGAAGAAAAAGGAGGAAGGTAGTAGAACCATGTTATGACAAGTATATAAACAAGATGATAAAGTTGATGTACTCAAATGTGGATGGAATGGTATCTAAATTACTAGAGATGAATGATTATGTCAGAGAAAATGAACCACAAATAATATGCCTAACTGAAACAAAATTAACACCAAGGATATCCAATGACATACTAAACTTAGAGGAATACAATATATGGAGAAGAGACAGAATTTTAAAAAAAGGAGGAGGAATTATAATATTAACTAAGAAAAATATAAAAGTCAATGAAATAAAACTAGATATACCATCACAAGTAGAACTGATTGCAGTAGAGATCAACACATCTGAAGGTAAAGTAATTGTAGCCAATTTGTACATGCCACCCAGATCAAACACATGGGAAAGAGATGAATATGAGGACCTGGCAGAGAGTACAATTCAGAGTTTAAGATCATTACTACATAAAATGGAAGAGAAATCAGAAAGAATTATATTAACCGGGGATTTCAATACAAATATAAATTGGAATACTCTAGATATAATTAGCCAAGAAAGCTGTTGGGACCAAAAGCTCCTGGATCTCGTACAAGAGTTCTTCCTAACGCAACATGTGAGGGAAACCACCAGAAAAAGAGGACTTGATGTACCTTCAGTGCTAGATCTAATATTTACTAGGCAAGAAAATGATATTGACAGTTTAATATATCACCCTCCACTCGGCAAAAGCGATCATGCAGTACTAAATTATAACTTCAGGATAGCATATGACATAGTAAACAGTAATGACAGTTACAAAAAGAGCCTAAACTATAAAAAGGGAAATTATCAAGACCTAAAGAAGTATTTCTTAGAAGTTGATTGGGAAAATGAGCTTAGAGGACAAGATTTAAATGCTGTATATAAAAAATTCTGTGAATTTTATGAAATAGGAGTCCAGAAGTACATCCCACAGCACAAAGAAGCAGATAAGAAAATACAGAAATGGTTCAATACAGAATGTAAAAAATCAAAAGAAAGAAGAGATTTGTTGTGGAATAGATACAGAAGACATAATAGTGAAAGGGCGTATAATAATTACAAACAGGCAAGAAACGATTATACAAGAATAAGGAGGGAAGCCCAAAAACAGTTTGAGGAGGATATAATAAATAAAAGTAGTGATCAACCAAAGCTGTTTTACAGCTATATCAAAAACAAAACCAAAGTAAAAGATATAATACAATGAATTACGGACGAGGGAATCACTTATACACAAGAGAAAGATATTTGTGAAGCACTAAATAAGAATTTCCAATTAGTTTTTACAGAAGAAAAAAATTTTGAGAGGGACTATGTGGAACATGCATGTCCACACATACTACCAGATATACAAATAGCAGAAAAAGTAATACAGGAGTTAAGTAGATTAGACAGAGGAAAAGCAAGTGGTCCTGATGAAATTTCATGTTGGGTACTACGAGAAAGTGCAAAGGAGTTAAGTAAACCATTATTTTTAATTTTCAAGAAATCCTTGAGTCAAGGTAAACTATCTGATATTTGGAAAAAAGCAAATATTGTCCCCTTATTCAAGAAAGGAAATAGACAAAATCCACTCAACTACCGATCAGTATCACTGACCAGTGTTGTAAGCAAGGTATTAGAAAAGCTTATAAGAAAAGCTTGGGTAAATCATCTAGAAGAACACAGTATGATAACAGAAAGACAGTTTGGTTTCAGAAAAGGAAAATCATGTGTTACTAATCTGTTGAGCTACTATGACAGAGTAACAAACACAATACAGGAAAGGGAAGGATGGGTGGACAGTATCTATTTAGATTTCAAGAAAGCTTTTGACACAGTACCACACCAAAGACTTTTATGGAAACTGTACCATCAAGGAGGAATTCGAGGCAAACTGTTTTGTTGGATGAAAGACTTTCTCATAAAAAGAGAAATGAGAACAGTACTAAGAGGAAACTAGTCATCATGGAAAGAAGTGACTAGTGGAGTACCACAGGGTTCAGTGCTGGCACCAATCATGTTTTTAGTGTATATAAATGATATAAACAGTAACACTGGAAATGAGAGCTATCTGAATATGTTTGCAGATGATGCAAAAATACAAGGGAGAATTACTAACACAGACTCTTGTAAAGAGCTACAAGAAGAATTAAATAAACTTCATGAATTGAGTAGTACATGGCAAATGGAATTCAATGTGGACAGGTGTCAGGTAATCAAGTTTGGTAAAAGTGGAAAAAGACCTGATTGGGATTATAAGTTAGGAAATAAAACCCTATACACATCAGAAAGAGAGAAAGACCTAGGTGTGATTATCAATAACAGACTATCTCCGGCTGACCACATCAGCGAGAAGGTACGAAACATGTATACACTGCTTGCAAATATGAGAATAGCATTCACATACATAAATGAAGACATGCTAAGAAGGATAATAACATCATTCATCAGACCAACCCTGGAATATGCATCAGTAGTCTGGAGTCCTCATCTCAAAAAACACATAGACATGATTGAAAAAGTTCAAAGGGCCGCTACAAGATGGATACCAAGCTTAAGGGACCTAAGCTACGAAGAAAGACTAAATAAACTGAATCTACCAACACTACAGGAGAGAAGGAAAAGAGGTGACATGATAATGCTATATAAGTGCATATCAGGGAAGGAGAAAATAGACATAAATGATTACTTAACATATGGAGAAGCATCAGCAAGAGGACACTGCAAAAAACTGCATAAGAAGAGAGGTGATAAAGACGTAAGAAAATTCAGTTTCCCAAACAGAGCAATTGATCAATGGAATGCACTACCGAATGAAATAGTGTGTGCCAAAACAATTCACACATTTAAGGATATGTACGATAAATATGGTTTAAGACACGGGACAGTACGAGCTGGACTCATTCCTGTAAAGATACAATTAGGTAAGAACACACACACACACACACACACACACACACACACACACACACACACACACACACACACACACACACACACACACACATCCATTCATCATATAATCCTTCGTTGTCCCATTAGAAGCTTAGGAACCCGGGGCTAGGCAAGTTGGTCCTGACATTAGATGAGAGTGACCAGCCTCACCTATCCCTGAGTGGCATTGGGTGAGCAATAAACCCCAACCATCCCTTGGATATAAACCTGCACCGGCTCAGTCCGATTGGAGCATCTTAACCTGTAAACCACCGGTCGCTATAATTTAATTATATGGTTACCACCCAGCACAGTAAACGGTTTCGTGGTGTACAGGAAACCATTTGGCTTGTCACTTAGAGTCACTCATAGGCAGAAGGAAGAAGAAAGAATGAAGTAAAGAAATACAGAAGAGGGAGTGTAGAGCTACACGTAGGCAGAAGGAAGAGAAAAGAATGAGGAAAAGACAGACGAGGAAGGAAGGGAGGAAAGGGCAGACACCCAAAGCAGCACTACATCGAGTGAGTGGATAGTGAGCGCCCCCACCTGTGATTATAGGTGCATATATTATATTTAGTGATTAGGGTAAGGTTTGGTGGTGTGTTTGGTAGTGAGATGTGGTTGCGTGGAAGTGAAGTGTTGAGGTGGGGTATGGTGCAGGGTTGGTGTGGTTGTATGATTGTGAGGTGTGTTCGTGTGGTGATGTGGTGGTGAGGTGTGGTGGTGTGAGAATGGTAGTCAGGTGTGGTGGTTTGGTGATATAGTACTAAGGTATGGTGGTGTGTTTGTGAGGTGTGGTAGCACGGTAGTGAGGTGTGGCGGTGTAGTTGTGTGGTAGTGAGGCATGATGGTGTGGTATTGCAGTGGTGTTGTGCTGGTGTGTGGTGATGAAGTGAGTAATGTATAATGGTGAGGTGTGGTGGTGGGTTGGTGTGTGGTGATGAAGTGAGTATTGTATGATGGTGAGGTGTGGTGATGGGCTGGTGTGTGGTGATGAAGTGAGTAGGGTATGATGGTGAGGTGTGGTGATGAAGTGAGTAATGTATGATGGTGAGGTGTGGTGGTGGGTTGGTGTGTGGTGATGAAGTGAGTAATGTATGATGGTGAGGTGTGGTGGTGGGTTGGTGTGTGGTGATGAAGTGAGTAATGTATGATGGTGTGGTGTTGTAGTGTGAGAGGTATGGTGTAGCTGTGGCAAGGCTGACTAATCTAACTTATAAATATACAATAGTTACCTTTACAACTGTCGGATTCTGTGCACGCTGCCTTTCGTCTGGAGGTAATAAGTAAAGCAACCAGGTCGGCCATTTATATAGGAATCCGACCTGCAATCTGCATTAAGCCAGTACCTATCGTGGAAGTAACAGCCAATCAGGGCGCACGGTTGGTTATGATGTCACTGCTTCACTGGTGTGGTAGTGTGGTGGTAAGATACTGTGGTATGGTGGTGTTATGTTGTGGTGTGGTAGTGTAGTGATGTGGTATGGTAGTGTGGTGATGTGGTATGTTGTGGTATGGTAGTGTGGTGATAAGATATTGTGGTGTGGTATTGTGCTGGTGAGTTGTTGTGGTGTGGTAGTGTGGTGGTGGTATGTTGTGGTAAGGTAGTGTGGTTGTGGTGTGGTAGTGTGGTGGTGGTATGTTGTGGTGTGGTAGTGTGGTTGTTGTATGTTGTGGTGTGGTAGTGTGGTGGTGGTATGTTGTGGTATGGTAGTGTGGTTGTCGTATGTTGTGGTGTGGTAATGTTGTGGTGGTATGTTGTGGTGTGGTAGTGTGGTGGTGGTATGTTGTGGTATGGTAGTGTGGTGGTTAGATGTTGTGGTGTGTTATTGTGCTGGTGAGATGTTGTGATGTGGTAGTGTGGTGGTGGTATGTTGTGGTGTGGTAGTGTGGTGGTGGTATGTTGTGACAGCGACTGTTGCTATTTCCGGGAATGCTCGTCGGCGAAGAGGTGACGGTGCGGCCTTATTCTTTACCAACATCCGCGGCCTTACCACAAATTTAAACTCAGTTCATTTTTTCCTTCAGTCCATATCCCCTTTGGCCCTTTTCCTCACAGAACCACAAATCTCACCCTCTACCGATATATCTCCATTTTGTTTTCCCGGTTACCATCTCCTTACAAACTTTCGAAACAAGGGCGGCACCTGTTGTTATATCAAATCCCAGTATGCAGTTGATACTATTTTAAACTTCACTTCATCCAGTTTTGATTACTCATTATATAAATTAAATTGCCAAAACATTACCAAATATATCTGTGTAGTTTATCGTTCCCCCAGTGCTTCTTCGGAACCCAGTGTATTTGATTCCATATCCACTCAGTTGAGTAACCTTGATCTTGTCCTTGGCAATGAAATTACCATTTTGGGTGATTTTAACATACACAATGTTGAATGGTTATTGCATTCTGCCCGGACTGACGATGCTGGTCTAGAATGTGAGCTGTTTGCGGAATCGTTTAATCTCACCCAGTTGGTAAAGCAACCAACCAGAATACCTGATAATCCTGACCATAATGCCCATCTCTTGGATTTATTCTTGACAAATAATCCAGATCAATACAGGATAGAGGTACTGTCACCACTTGGATCTTCTGACCACAATCTCATCAAAGCCTCATTAGTTAACCCTCCTACACCTCCCCATTCCGAACCTGTCAGGGTGATCCGATGGCACTTTGACAGGGCAGACTGAGATGGATTTAGAAATTATCTTGCTGATGTTCCATGGCAGTCTTTCTTCTCTAGTGATCCCAATACTACCCAGTCCCACATTTGCGACTTAATACTAGCTGGTATGGATTTATTCATACCAAGTCAACAGTTCACTAAAAGATCAAACTCTCCAAAATGGTTTGATGGCAATTGTGCCAGAGCAACAGCCCAAAAGTCATTAGCATATAACTCTTACTTAAAATCAAAAACATCTGAATCACTCTCCCAATTTAAAATTGCTAGAAATCATGCAAAAGCTGTATTAAATCTATCTAAATCAAACTTTCTTCAAAAGCAAGCATCAAAACTACTTAACAACCCTAATGACAATAGAATATTCTGGTCAACTCTTAATTCTTTCAATAATAACTTTAACAAGTCATCTTCCATTCCCCCACTAAAATCTTCAGATGGCAATATTACAAATGACCCACGTGGGAAAGCAGATATCTTTGCTAGTACCTTTGCAAGAAACTCTACCATAGATGATACCAGCCAGAATGTCTCAGTACTGGAACTTGATTCTCCCGAAATTGCCCCACTTAAAATACAGACAAGATTCGTAAAATCCATCCTAGACAATTTGCCTACCAACAAAGCTCCAGGCCCAGATGGAATTCCGCCAATTGTTTTGAAAAAGTGTTCCCCTGAACTTGCCTCTGTCCTAGCCAAATTATTCAGACTATGCATACGTACATCTTTATTCCCAAATTCATGGAAAGAAGCCAATATCCACCCAGTTCCGAAGAAAGGAAGTTCGTCTGACCCCTCCAATTACAGACCAATAGCTATCACATCTTCTCTTGGTAAGGTATTTGAAACTTTAATTAATAAGCATATTATTAAACATCTTGAATCCAACAACTTAATTAGTGATAGACAATACGGTTTTCGCCACGAAAGATCCACCATTGACATACTCAATCTCTTAACTCATACCATCCATCAATCAATTGATCTTTTTGGAGAAACTCATGCAGTAGCTCTTGATATCTCTAAAGCTTTCGACAGAGTATGGCACCGTTCCCTGCTGTCCAAACTCCCTTGCTATGGACTAACGTCTTTTGTTCCTTTGATTTCTTCATATCTTAGTGACAGGAAAATAAGAGTAAAAGTAGATGATGTATATTCGAATTTCCACTCAATTAACGCCAGCGTGCCGCAGGGATCAGTTCTGGCGCCAACCCTATTTCTGGTTCATATTAATGATCTCTTATCTGTCACTCACAACCCCGTTCACTCATATGCAGATGACTCAACACTACATAGTTCATTCACACTCAGACATCCATTTACAAAGTCTAATATCTCTACCTCTCAACTCAGTACAGCCATCTCCATAAATCAAGATCTAGCTACAATCAGTGAATGGGGACAAAACAACCTTGTCTCTTTCAATGCTAATAAAACTAAATATATACAGTTTACTAATAGACAGATATTGCCAGATTCGTACATTACCTTCACTGCTACTAATATTCCCATCTCCAAAAGTATTGAAATTCTTGGTGTCTCACTTAACAGTGCCCTCAGCTGGACCTCTCATGTCAGATCACTTGCTAAGGCCGCCTCAAAGAAACTTGGATTATTGTACAGAGTCCGTAACTTCTTCGCCGATGAGCAGTTAGCTATAATTTATAAGTCATGTGCGCTCTCAGCTTGAATATTGCTCACCCTTGTGGAATGGTTGTGGAGAGGTTGCATTGAGACAACTGGACAAAATTCAGAATAAAGCTGTTAGAATCATTAACAACCCTGCCATTACATATAAACTACCTCCCCTGCAAGTAAGAAGGAATGTTGCCTCCCTTGCATTATTTTACAGATATTTTTTTGGCAAATGCTCAGACGAAGTTGCGTCCATGGTGCCACCTCTCCATGCCTTCCCTCGTGCTACACGGGCATCTGGTAGCGCTCATGACTAGAATGTCACTCAACCATATTGCAGAACTTCTGCCTATCAGAATTCTTTCATTCCCCGAACTGCATCTCTCTGGAACTCGCTTCCCCAGAGTTGTTTTCCTCCAAATTTCAACCCACAACTGTTCTAGTCTAGCTGTTACAGATATTTTATGAATGGAGGACACCAGTAATCTGGTGTATGGATTATTTTTTTTTTCCCCATTTGTTTTTCCTTCCTCCGTTCTGTTATAAAAAAAAAAAAAAGTGGTATGGTAGTGTGGTGGTGGTATGTTGTGGTGTGGTAGTGCGGTGGTGGTATATTGTGGTGTGGTAGTGTGGTGGTGGTATATTGTGATATGGTAGTGTGGTGGTGGTATGTTGTGGTGTGTTAGTGTGGTTGTTGTATGTTGTGGTATGGTAGTGTGATGGTGGTATGTTGTGGTGTGTTAGTGTGGTTGTTGTATGTTGTGGTATGGTAGTGTGGTTGTGGTATGGTAGTGTGGTGGTGGTATGTTGTGGTATGGTAGTGTGGTTGTTGTATGTTGTGGTATGGTAGTGTGATGGTGGTATGTTGTGGTATGGTAGTGTGGTGGTGGTATATTGTGGTGTGGTAGTGTGGTGGTGGTATGTTGTGGTGTGGTAGTGTGGTGGTGGTATGTTGTGGTGTGGTAGTGTGGTGGTGGTATGTTGTGGTATGGTAGTGTGGTGGTGGTATGTTGTGGTGTGGTAGTGTGGTGGTGGTATGTTGTGGTGTGGTAGTGTGGTGGTGGTATGTTGTGGTGTGGTAGTGTGGCTACTTTGGCATTACTGTACTCTTTTCACTCTTACCTGGCCCAAAAGTGTCACATCTCCATCTTGAATGCTCAGCTGTCACAAGATATCGACTCAAGAATGTGGTGCTGATCACAAAGAAGTGCTATAGAACGACGTTGTTGTAGTATTGCCTTTTTCTGCCTCTAACATAAGTGCAATAAGTTGAAAGTCGACGAAAATCATCCCTTCCGCTGAGTGACCAAATATTAAGCACATGATTAGCCTATGATCTCCATTTTATGTCACATATTCCTGATTTATATTGTACGGAGTATAAGAACATAAGAACAGAAGAAGAGAGGATAACTGCAGTAGGCCGGTTGGATCATGCTAGGCAGCACCTAGAAGAGTATGTCCTCTTTCTTTAGGCTACCCTATTTCCTTTTTTCCATTCTAACTCTCTCTCTCTCTCTCTCTCTCTCTCTCTCTCTCTCTCTCTCTCTCTCTCTCTCTCTCTCTCTCTCTCTCTCTCTCTCATTCCTGTCTATCCGTTGAGGTCACTATCAATCTTACTTCTCCCTTACATTGCAAAAATACCAGTTGCTTATGGAAAGTACGAACTGAGTGGACATGTAATGGTGCTGAGTCACAGTTAGATTTTATACATACATACATACACACATATATAGCTAGAGAGAGGGAGAGGAAATATTTTTAGTTGTAAAGGTATGCAGAGTACTTATACAACAAAGGAAGGTGGTGGGTCTTACCTTCTTCAGCGTAATACAGTTGTTTACAGTCAGTGGTTATAAATTCGTGACTGTAGCTACGCGCCCTTAAGCAAACATTAGCTATAGTACGTATTATAAAACGTGAAGGCATTAAAAGGTACATTGCATTTAGGAGAGAGAAGTAGCCTCAGAGCAGTCCTGAAGCACAACATAGCAGGATTAGCTCGCACCTCAGATGATGACAGCACCGCCTTATCAGTGGTGGGTGATAAGAGGACGTTCAGTGCAGGGGTGAGATAGTGATGGCCGAAATTTCTCCCAACACGGCACCACTCACTCCCTCTCTCTCTCTCTCTCTCTCTCTCTCTCTCTCTCTCTCTCTCTCTCTCTCTCTCTCTCTCTCTCTCTCTCTCTCTCTCTCTCTCTCTCTCTCTCTTCACAACTTGTATTTATTTATTGTTTACTGGCACATGTCCTTCACTGGTACACACTAGCGTTTACTTTGACAGTGGCTTGAGCAGTACATTGGTTAGCGACTATGGGTACGTAGTGTATGATTCAGGCTATGACGCTATGACGTAAATATACATGCGAGAAGTGTACAATAATGAGTTACGTAATGAATGTTGAAGATAAATTTAAGATAGACTGGAGATTAGCAGGAATTATCTGATAGTGGCTTGAGTAATACATCTGTTAGCGGCTATGGCTAGGTCGAGACTGTAATGTAAATTCTGTATGTAGAATCTTATGCTAGTGCTAATAACAAAGAAGTGCTCTGGAAAGGATGTACACAGAATCTTATGTTAGTAACAAAGAAGTGATATGGAGAGGATGTACACCCGGCAACAGTTCCGCCTGGGCCCCCCAGTATCGAGATATAGTAGATGTGGCAGAAGTGTGTGTGTTTGTTCGTTTGTACATGCTCGAAAAATGTTCGGATCGTCAACTATTTCACTCCATTCTGAACGTGAATCGGCCTTTGTCAGCAGTTTTAATTAAAAGACAAATCCTCTTTAATCTGTGCTGATAATGCTATATACTGATTACTTAATGACCTGAGAGAGAGAGAGAGAGAGGGGGGGGCGGGAGAGAGAGAGAGAGAGAGGGGGAATAAGTTATGGAGGATATCCAATCATCGTGGAATATATTGTAACGGGTAGCAATGCAACAATATTTCATTTTTTTTATTGTTCTTAGGAATACAAAGTGTCAGTAACCTGAAACGATCCACAATAATGACTGGGAAAACTATTATCATGTCCAATACAAACAACCTAGCTGTTCGTTCCCCCCAGCTCCGACCCACCTACCGTCCTGACCTCCCGTCTCTCCCCCATAACCACACACCGCCATCTATGGAGTGAACTCAAAGGCCGAATCACGTTCACAATGGAGTGAGATAGTTGACGATCCGAACATTTTTCGAGCATGAACAGACGAACAAACACACACACTACTGCCACATCTACTATATTTCGCTACTGGGGGGCCCAGGCGGAACTGTTGCCGGGTGTACCACACTTAGACCCTTATGCCAGTAACAAAGAAATGCAATGGAAAGGATGTACACAGAATCTTATGTAAATCACAGAGAAATCATGTGGAAAGGTACCGTACACAGAATTTTATGCTAGTAACAGAGAAGTGCTGTGGAAAGGATGTACAGTACAGTTGCGGACATATCAAACAGAAACACCTCGCTCACCAGCGAGGTGGTGTAATGCTCTCTGCATCTGGTAACACTGACAGGTATGGAACTTCACCAGGTTCGTTCGGTCGTTAGGACGAACCGAACGCGGTGATCATTGCCGCTGTGCGCAGTTATTGGTGGTGATATATAAGAAATGATCTGCCAGAAAATATACCGATAATAGCATGTCATGATTATGGAAAGTTTTGAAAATTCTGTCACCTTATACAGCCTCTACATACCGTAATGGCTGTTATTATGAATGACACGGATTTCATGAGTGGTTTAGTTTCGAGTCATGAACCATGCAACAGTTAACAGTTCATCATATAAGTCATAGTTATCAGCTTCCCCACAACTATTAATGAACAGAAAAATAACGTGACACCCATCCTCCCTTCCATGGCGCCACAGGAGGCGGCAGGGTTGGGGGTGGGGGACCTGGGAGACTGGAGGAAGGATGTGGGTGAGGAAGGGGGCAATAGTGGTCAAGCTGGGGGCTAGATACAAGTGTTGGGTGTGGGGCCAGAGGAGGAGAGAGCAGCAGTCAGTAAGTCATTGATGCTACTGGGTGAGACGGGTGCTGGTAAGACCTCTGCCATCAATGCCATGGTCAACCACCTCTTTGGTGTCTCCTTCAGTGACTCCTTCAGGTTCCAACTGAAAGACTATGTGTATGATTCTGCTTCCGAGGTAGACAGTCAGACGGCCTACATCACAGTGTTTGTGATTCACCACCAGCCTGGTATGCCTGGGAACTGTAACTACCTCGTGGTTGACACACCTGGATTTAATGATACAAAGGGACTGGATGACTATATAAGAAGTGGAATTAGAACATTTCTGATGACTGATTTTGGAATTGACATTTTGAACTGCATAGCTATTATTGCCCAGGTAACTCAAAACAGATTATCACAACCCACCAAGCATGTTCTTGACTACATTACATCCATCCTGGGGCGAGATGTTGCCGATATTACAAACTTATTGGCAACATTTGCTACAGAGGACGACAATCTTATGGTTGTGAAGCCTTTGGAAAAATGTGGTGTCCATCCCAAGAATACCTATAGGCTGGATAATTTACCAAGATTTTATGAATCTAGCACAGGATCTCTACTGCAGGGAAGATGGAATTTCAGACATGAAGAACTGAACCGGTTTTTCAGTGACTTACAGAAGTCCGATGGGGTGAACATTGAACAAACCCGAAAGCTGGCAGCAGAAACTGCTCAGTTGGAGACAACTAAGTCAGAAATAAGGAATGCAGTACAAGCCATGGCCAAAATATTTGATGACTACCAAAATGAGAATCAGTCACTGAATGAAATAGAGAACAGTTCCACACACAAGATCTGTACCCTAATGATGACAAAGCCGTCAGATATCCACATTCACTGGTGTACAAAGTGTGAAAGTATCTGTGGGAATCCCTGCAGAAATACAACCTGGGATGAAGCTTTCCAGGTAGTTGGAAGTAACATTAAATATCGTTTGCTTAAACTACCAGGCGTTGGACGTATAGTGGAAGATGGCATTGCAGCTGATGTCACAGTTGGTGTGGAAGATGGAATGGCAGCTGATGTCACAGCTGGTGTGGAAGATGGCATTGCAGCTGATGTCACAGCTGGTGCGGAAGATGGCATTGCAGCTGATGTCACAGCTGGTGCGGAAGATGGCATTGCAGATGATGTCACAGTTAGAGTGCAAGATGGCATCGCAGCTGATGTCACAGCTGGTGTGGAAGATGGAACTGCTGCTGATGTCACAGCTGGTGTGGAAGATGGAACTGCTGCTGATGTCACAGCTGGTGTGGAAGATGGCATTGCAGCTCAAGAAACAGCTGGAGTGGAAGATGGAATTACAGCTCAAGTTACAGCTGAAGTGGAAGATGGCACTGCAGCTCAAGAAACAGCTGGAGTGGAAGATGGAATTGCAGCTCAAGAAACAGCTGGAGTGGAAGATGGAATTGCAGCTGATCTGAGAGATAATGTTGCCGACAAAGCTGCAGTTGGAGTAACAGCTGGAACTGCAGCTGTAGTCACAGGTGGAGCTGCAGCTGGAGCCACAGCTACTGTTATAGGTGGAGCAGAAGTCACAGCTGCAACCCTGGCAGCCGTTGGTGCTGCTGGTGTTGGCGCTGTAGCTGTGGCAAGCACCATAATTGTTGTTTCTGGTGTTGCTGTATATAAAAAACATGGACTTTGTCCGGGAATGAAGGAAACAAACTGCAAGTACTGTACGCACCCAACTAATGTTCACGATCCACAAAAAATGTACGAGATTGACGAAAACACCAAAGCCAGTTTTGAAAAACAAATTGAGGCAAAAGGTAAGTTAAAATCAAGTATTCATGAAATCTGGAAAAAAATTGAAGGTGTTGCAAAAGAGCTTGAGGATCTTTTCACTAAACTAAGACAACATTTGGAAGAAGTGAAAAAACTGAGCTATAACAGGAATGAACAAACTCCATACACCATCCTCAAAGACATGCGCAAAGGGCAATGGAGCCGTGGACTCTGCTACGATTTATTGGATAAGATGCTGACCGAGCTTGCTGAACAAGAAAACGAGAAGGAAGTGGTGACTTACAACCAAATAACTGAAACGACTACAAGTCATGAGAGATCCGACACTGAATGGATAAAGAAGGTTATGAAGAGCCTGAAGAAAGGACTGACAGCTAAAGTTCCTAACTGCTGATATGTCTCTGAAGGTATCAGAGTTACAGTCACTTTCTTCATGTTTCTTTTCTGTAGGCAGTAGGTTGTCAGTTACTGTAAAATATACAGAACAATTGCTTGTCTTCCTCTTTGTTCTCAAGTCGGCCAGACTCTTGGACTAAATCTGCTTCTGCAAGTCCCTCTTGACTAGGCTACTGTAGCAAAATCAGGAGCCTCAGTGTAAGCCAATTGTTCTGGACTGTATTCTCAAGCAAGACTGTGACGGTGAAAATTACCATAATTCTCTGGCTTATTTACTCTTGTGTACAGTAGTTGATGTGCAGTAATCTAAGCCTCCACCTCCTCCTTGCTGTTGTTATTCTCCTTCTTCTTCTATTCTTTGACAGGGTCAGTTTTGTGTGAATGAGATTTCCATTAGATAAGGAACGCCATTCAGGACATGAAGGATGTTAACAATGGAAGGTAAAGGTCCTTGATGGAATTGTCCCTGTTCCTTAGAGCTGATAGATAAAATGCATACCGGTATATATATCACTGGTCTATCCTGGGAAGAGGAAAAGAATACCGAGGGTTTATGCCTACTGACCACATGGGGATCAAGGGAGACAATATATGTTTGCTGTGTCTCAGTCTTCTCATGAAACACAATCTGCAGCAGTCTTCGTCCATACAGTCAGACAAGAATTCCTCTTCTGTACTGCTGCCATACCCAGAAAATAATACCGAAACCATTGCAGATATGGCTGCTGATATTAGTGCACGGTACTGAAGAGGGAGTAGCCTAATTGAGAAAAAGATTGATAAAAAGAGGATGGGCAAAAAAAGGCCTGTATGAATAAAAACAAGCATAACCAACAAGACTGGAATCAACAAAGCAGCATGACAGAAAATTAAAGGCCAAGGAGCCGACATAATAGGTAATCCCGAAGCTCATACTGTACTGTAGTGTAATGTAAATCCCCAGCCCTAGTGATACGACACTGGGAAATCCTTTATAAATCTTGGGCATATTTGACTACAAAACTATCGTCTAAACTTTTATCAGAGGTGAGATGAACTAATAAACTCTATGAAGCAGTAAGGATCTGCCCTCATATCAGCACACTTAAACAGTCATAGAGTTTAAAAGTACCAAATTATTCAGCTAAGTGGTTAGTGACATGCTCTGTTTTCTGAAATGATGTGTGTTCGATCCTGGAACAGTGTGATTAATTGAATTTTGTTAAAACAGACTTCACTGATCTTCCATAGGATCAACCAATATTTAGAATTCGGTCAATTAACTTTCAAACGAACTACGGTACCGTAGTTAACTTAATCCAGTTCAGTCAAGTTAACTAGTTACCTTAGCTAACTTTAGAATATTATTAAGTTAATTAAATGACTTTCCTGATTTGTAACAACTCCACTGAAATAGTATGGACCACAATATGTCTAGAATTATTCAACATTTTCATATAGTTATTACAGGCTTGGTGTTCATATATATATATATGTATATACGATATATACCGGAATTAATTACTGTAATTTTCCCAATTTAAATATTTTTGTCCATTTTAAAGCAAAGTTTTACCGTACAGATGTTTACAAGGATTAATGTTTCTTTTTCCTTCGTCCATAGCCTATGTAGGTATAAGTACAATATGAAGATGTCTGTTAATTCAGTAATAATTATACACTGATGGGCTTAAGCTTCTGATCTAAATACCATATAGGATACCTGTGTTAATTCAATGTCCCTGCTCAATGCCCAGTAAGGTGTAGACAATAAAAAAATAAATAATCTCCCTGTTTTCTGTCTTCCCCCTTGCAACACACCCCCTCCATCCCTTCACAACCCACAAAAGCATCCCATTACTCTCTCTCTCTCTCTCTCTCTATTCATGGTACAGTGCATACCCACTTCATCTCATTTATAGTGTTTCAGAGTTATGAAAGTACAGCCTCACACCAGACAACTCCTATCAAAAGTAAAGGCTGACAATGACGAGAACATAACTGGGAATACGTAGGAAATTTGTGTTATGGCGCTGCTCATATATTCTTGGGTCGTTTGTCTTTTTTTTTTTTAAATTGATCTTCCTAATCTCACTTAGCTTATCAAGTTTGTGTTTTTTTATGAGTGGGTACTGTCCCCTATCACAATATCTGCCATGTCTCCACAGCCTTGCCAATATATCGCTTTTGTCGTTTTGTCTCTTCCCCCTTTCTTTGGTCCTCCTCCCCTCCACAGTCACCTCTCCCTACCCCTCCATTCCACATCCACTCACACAGATTTCCTCTTCACTGTTTTCCTACCGTACACTATATTTTCCCCCCAACACTATTTTGTTCACACACACACACACACACACACACACACACACACACACACACACACACACACTCTCTCTCTCTCTCTCTCTCTCTCTCTCTCTCTCTCTCTCAGTACTTTCCAACATTATTTTTTTCCATTGCCATAATTGAGCGCAGGTGACCAAGGCTCATCATGCGGCACCGAGTTATTATTATTATTATTATTATCATCATCATCATCATCATCATCACCACCACCACCGCAAAGTTAACCTGGTTGCATGGATATTAAAAGAGTCTGTTTTATTCACCTCTTTAATTCAGCAGTCTGTACCAGTTGTTAGCCCCTTCACTACGAGGCCTGTGTTTACATTCCTTGCTGGGGCAGAAGGTGATGGAGGTGACGTGTGTGTGTGTGTGTGTGTGTGTGTGTGTGTGTGTGTGTGTGTGTATTATCTCGTTCATAAGTTTTGGCCATTTCCGAGATGAAAGGGGTTAGGGATCTTCGTTTTGTGTGTGTGTGTGTGTGTGTAGGTGATGTGCAGCTCTCACTACTGCTAATATGGTACCATTATCGGCGGGCATGGGCGGTGCCTACAGGTCCATGGACAGTGGTAATCACCGGGAGGGCAGTAGATGAGGTCTGGTGGGGAGAGGCAGGCTTGTTAGACGGGGCGAAGCAGGTGTGTGAGGTGACTAGGTGGAAAGTTAGAATGTGTGTGTGTGTCTTTTGATCATCTGGTATTATCATAAGTTTTGGCCATTTCCGAGATGAGAGGGGTTAGGGATCTTCCTGTTGTGTGTGTGTGTGTGTGTGTGTGTGTGTGTGTGTGTAGAGGTGACGTGCAGCTCTCACTACTGCTAATATGGTTCCGGTATCGGCCAGCATAGGCGGTGCCTACAGGTCCATGGACAGTGGTAATCACCGGGAGGGCAGTAGATGAGGTCTGGTGGGGAGAGGCAGGCTTGTTAGACGGGGCGAAGCAGGTGTGTGAGGTGACTAGGTGGAAAGTTAGAATGTGTGTGTGTGTGTGTGTGTGTGTGTGTGTGTGCAGAGGTGACGTACTGCTCTCACAAAAATATTATCTTCTGGCAAGGAAGGTTCTCGTTCTTGCACCATTGCCAGTAACACTTGACGTCATAGGGGCGGCAGTGGCTGATACCTGGTGTGGAGAGGCAGGCTTGTTAGAGAGGGCAGGGGGGAGGCAGGTGTGTGAGGTGACTAGGTGGAAAGTTAGAGTGTGTGTGTGTGTGTGTGTGTGTGTGTGTGTGTGTGTGTGTGTGTGGTATAGGCAGTTACAGTATGGAGTGTGGACTGGAACAGTATACTGTACATTCTCTCTCTCTCTCTCTCTCTCTCTCTCTCTCTCTCTCTCTCTCTCCATCACTTACTAGGCCTGTCAATGGGTCCCGCATCCACCATCACCACCATCACCACCACCACCACCACCACTCTGGAACAGAATTAAAATGGTTACTACAGCACGTCCTGATTCCACTGCTTCCTATCCAGTAAATTTACCACCCCACAATTACAGTATTAAGTATGTGTTAGAAGATGTGATGCACTGGAACTCATCCTGATACAACTGTTCTTGATGTACAGAGACAGAGGAGATTAAAGTGACTGGAAAACTATGTATAGCCTGTATGATATATCAGATGTTGTTACTGATAAGTACTTGGCGTTTAGAACCGTACATTTGATATTGGACAGAAAAAAATTATTATTCGTTTTTACAGATATTTAGATGACGGACAAGTGCAGACAGAAACCACTGGGGAATAAGTTTGCGTCATGTTGTATAGAAAGGAAATGGAGGAGAGTGACTACAAATGTATGGCCGAAAAAAATGGGAGAGGAGGGGGCGAGGCTGGTGATTAAAAAAAAAAACAGTTTCCAGAATTGTCGGTGTGAGTTGAAAAAATGCAAAATAACAGTGACCAAGGAATAAGTATGTTCGATGAAATGCCATTGACTTTAAATGTTGTATGTTGTTATATATGCCGTATACGGTATATAGATAGATAGATATATACGGTATACACACACACACGAGGGTTGAACGAAAAGCAATGCTTCATGTCATTTATCTGAGAATATAATGATAAAAAAAAACTTAAATTGTCTTACATGTGTCCTCTTTTATCGCCTCTATATACCTGTCAGCATAGTCACCTCCAGTCACAACTCACCTCTGCCAGCGAGGTTTTTATTGCCGTCATGAAAGAATTCTTCACTTGTACTCTCACCCAGGTGCTGAGATTGCTTTCCTTCTTTTCGTTTGAGTCAGATTGATATCTACGAAGGTGTTCTTTGTTTTTTTGGGGGAGAGATAAAAGTCGCTTGCAGCCACCTGGGTGTGGATTGTGTGGTGGATGTGGTAAGATGGTGAGATCCAGCTGGTCGACTGCTGCCATGGTGACTCGCCTGGTGTGAGGTCTAGCACTGTCATCTGTCTATAGCCAGACGCCATCATCCCGTAAGGGGTGGCCGTTTGTCTTTGAGTTAGTTGTTTTACGGGGAGGGGCACTAACCCTCCACCAACCCACTTGTTGACATGTAGGGAACACGTATGGGTTGGTTATATGGTTACCACCCAGCGTTGTAATTGGTTTCCTGGCTTACAGGAAACCATTAGGCTTGTCACTCAATGTAAAGTCACCTGAAAAGGAAAGAAGAGTAATAAAAATTGACAGGACTGTCATGCTGCAGCAAAATGTTGTTGTTTTGCGTCCGAGTGCTTCTTAATCTTTGTGTCAAAGTCGTAAAGTGTTGAAATGTAACGATCTACATTGATGCTCGTCCCGGGTTTAAGGAAATATATATAAATAACGCCATTGCATCCCAAAAAACTGTACCCATTTGTTTTCCTACTGAAACCCAGGTCTTGATTTTTTTTTTTTTTGTTAAAGTTACTGATGCCATTCCAATACAGTCAGCACCATAAATAACTTCTGTTCATCGGCGAACTTCAGTAGGAGGCATTCCTTCAGTAGAAATACATTCAGTCACGGCACGTTGCGTAAAACACACTGGCGAGTGTTCAGGACGGGCTTCCATTTCATGTATAAGAGCAACACAACCGCGCAGCACATTAAAACGGCACCAACTGGAGACCAAGAAGAATTGGTATTGGTCATTTTAAGTCTATGCAGTCATCAGTACCACCATTTGCCTACCGGTTATAGGCAATCCATGGAGGCGCTACTTTTCATTCATCCCTCGCTTATATGAAGCTCTTTTAACGACTGTGGTGACGGCTAGTGTGTTCCTGCTGCTTCTGGACAATATTGCTCAAAGGGTAGTGTTGTGTGGGAGAGGCAGAGGTGAGAGCGTGAGTCGTGTACCGTATTTTCTGTAACGGAGATCTCTTCTGTTTATCCCAAAAACGTTAAAGAAAATAAATCAAACTCTGACCTGTGCCTCTCTCCCACACCCTACTGAGGTGGAAATGTTGGGAGAGAGAGAGAGAGAGAGAGAGGTTAGAGCTACGGGTTATGTGTAGGCCAAACGTTAGAAGAAAGAAAGAAATCAAGCTCTAACCTCTCTCTCTCTCTCTCTCTCTCTCTCTCTCTCTCTCTCTCTCTCTCTCTCTCTCTCTCTCTCTCTCTCTCACTCTCTCTCACCCCCAACATTTCCACCTATCAAGAATCATCTACAAAATTTACTTAACCAAGAGCTCTCGTATCGGTGTTTGAAAAAAAAATATTGGCAGCTGAAATAAAGCAATCCAAACACAGGGGAAAAAAAAGAAAGAAACTAAGAAGGAAGATAGCGTCACTGAAGAACTTATGGAGGAAGTTTGGAATGGATGGGGCTGTGTGGATGTGGATGTTGTTCTGGTACTCACAACATCAGGAGAGTCAGCACCTTCATGATGTTGTCTCTTCAGCCTCTCGTAAGCCAATGAATCCTTCTCGTCGCTCTTCCTCTTATATACCCCACCCATGCACAGGTTGCGGGAGTTTATGATGCTTATATTAATGCAAATCAGCTTGTTACCTCTGCATACTAGACACAACACGGCATTCCAGTTACTTAAGTTATTCTCTGCACAGTAAGTTATTCCTTGCACGCCACTTACACCAGAATAATTGCAGGTACATAAACATTATGCCCAGTGTTGAATCGAGCCGTGAAATCCTGTGGTTAGGGCGACTTGGAGGCGATTTGTTTGTGGCCACCCCAAACGGGATTGAGGCGTCTGGCAATAGATAGATAGATAGTTAGTTACACTCGCCTCATCATCCTTCACTTCACTCAACAATTGTCCAAAAGCGGAAATGCAAGAAACTCCACGGAAATGCCCCGCCAATTTTCCGGAATATAGCACCAATAGGGAAAGCAAATGCTCGTGGGCCCCTCGGGCCCCTCACGCTTGCTCCTGCGGAGGGCTCTCGCACTGCACGCTCGCTTTCTCGTGCTTCTCACTCGTTTCCTCGCGCTTCACGCACGCATTGCGATCATTTCAGGTAATCCGAGTCACGTTTATGTGCTGTTCTAGTCTAACGTTGTCACTTTGATTTTTGGAGCTAACCAATTGATCGTGTTATGTGCAGCTTCGGGAATGGAACCCATGTTGTTGGAACGCAAGTCCGAAATACACACACACACACACACACACACACACGCACACACACACACACACACACGGTTACTGCTATAGTATATTTTAGTTGTACCTGTGGGCAAACAATTCTACGGAGATCCTATGCCAGGAGCGGCGTTTTTTGGTCAAAATGTGATCGCGCATTAAATATAGTAAAAGTTTTTCAATCGTGATGGGACCAAGTTTTTTCAGATCACCGAGTTTTTTGCGATTTTTGTGCCAATTTTGGTGTGGTTTGAATGTGTAGTTTCGGCTGCCCAAAACACACACACACACACACACACACACACACACGGCTAGTGCTATAGTATATTAGATTAGGCCAACACAACGCTTTAGGAAAATTCAGTCGGGATCAAGCGTACCGGAGCACCAGTAGGCCGGGTATGGGGAAGATTTGCAGACTTTGGTCGAGTTTGACATTAGTTTTTGAGATCATAGGCAGACAGGCAGGCGGATAGACACACTACAAGTCAACATCAGTAGTATAGTTCAGGGCTGTTCACCTACGCTAGAGGTAAGGCTTAATTATGCAGCTCAGATTAACATAAAAAAGTCATACATTATTTTACCTGTATTTTTCCCCTGTATCTAAACATGTATACACTGAAAGAAACGAGAAATTCATGCATTATTTGTGTTTACATTTTCCGCTAAATACATAAATAAAAAGAAAAACGCAAATTGATTGATGCTTGTTTGTTTGTTTTGATTCTAAGTCGGTCAGTCACACATGCATGACTATTGTGTGTGTGTGTGTGTGTGTGTGTGTGTGTGTGTGCGTGCGTGCATGTATGTATGTGTGTCTGTGTGTTTGTGTGTCCTTGTCTGTATGTATTTATGTATGTATGTGTGTGTGTGTGTGTGTGTGTGTGTATGTATGTGTGTGTGTGTGTTGACTATTACACATATGACCGTTATATATAAATCACTGACTACCATTATTTCTTACATTACTTTATTTCGTTATGGTGTTGTGAGGCTGTGTATATGTTTGCATGTCTCAGCCTTGTTCATCTAGTACCAGCTTTCCGTGCGGCTCGATCTCTGGCAGCATCCGTGTTTATTTCCTTAATTATTGGGTTATTGTCTAGATCTTATCCCAGGTGTTCTTAGATCCACCTGTTGATTCTGCACACACACACACACACACACACACACACACACACACACACACACACACACACACACACACACACACACACACACACTCTCTCTCTCTCTCTCTCTCTCTCTCTCTCTCTCTCTCTCCCATACAATACACCATTAGGATATACAATACACAGTGGTTGAGTGTAGTCAGCAAGGATAGACAAAGGCGTTCATTCCCGTAGAGTTTCCCTAGTGATAAGCAAGGATAGAGAGAGGCGTGAATTCCCGTAGAGTTTCCCTAGTGATAAGGGTAGGAAAATTAACCTCGTAGTCTTGTAAACACTTTTATTTTCTCAGCAAGATAGGAACACCATTCACTCTTCAGTAAATGTGTGTGTGTGTGTGTGTGTGTGTGTGTGTGTGTGTGTGTGTGTGTGTGTAAACTTCTTGTATTTAACTCCTCCCTTTCCAAAAGATTCTCCCAAGTTGATTAAAGAGAGAACAGGAATGTGTGTGTGTGTGTGTGTGTGTGTGTGTAGATGCGTCCTCAGGCTGAAGGTGCTAGTGATGGCCTGCGCCTCTCGCCTCACTCTTCGTCATGCTTCACGCAGCCCAGGACTTTACACCACGGGTAGTTGCACTTGGGGTAGTGGCAGTGGGGGTGCCCTGCGGGGGAGAGGCAGGGTTGTTAGAAATGGGGTAGGCAGGTGTGTGATGAAGTTTTTGGTGAGGCAGGTGTGTGATGGAGGAGGTGAGTATTGAGTCAGGTTTGTATTGAAGATAGTGTGTGGTGAGACGGGTGTGTGTTGAAGTTTGTGGTGATGCAGGTGTGTGGTGAGGCAGATTTATATTGAAGGTGGTGTGTGGTGAGGCAGATGTGTAATGAGGCAGGTGAGTGGTGAGGCAGATTTTTGGTGAGGTAGGTGTGTGATGAGGCAGGTGTGTGGTGAAGCAGATGTATTGTGAGGCAGGTGTGTGATGAGGCTGGTGTGTGTGAGGCAGGTGTGTGGTAAGGCAGGTGTGTGGTGAGATAGGTGTGTGGTGAGGTAGGTGTGTGATGAGGCAGGTGAGTGGTGAGGCAGATTTTTGGTGAGGTAGGTGTGATGAGGCGGGTGAGTGGTGAGGCAATGTGTGGTGAGGCAGGTATGAGTAGTAGCGTAGGTAAGTGAGGTATATGAAAGGTAAAAAACTGTGCAATGAGCCAGTAAATACGGTACAAATTCTCTCTCTGTCTCTGTCTGTCTGTCTGTCTCTCTCTCACCTGGGTCCAGCGTGGGTATAGGGTCAATCCCCTTCTGTGATACCGCCACCTCCACCACCATCACCACCACCACCACTCTGAAATAAAAAGTCAAAATTATTATCGAACATAGTGTAGGTTCAATTTTTTTTTTTTAAATGCAAGAAAGAAGGAACCAAAGGCCAGGAATCCGCAAGCTTGTTCCCTCCAAGAAAAAAACAAACAAGATAACATGGAGCCAAATTCAAGATCCGTTCATATCCCACTACTTGTTCATTTCGTTGCCACCCCTCATGATCGTTTTCCATCCCTCAGCTTAGTGCCAGGTGTTGTGGAAAAAAAATGCGTTAGTCTGGAGGACATATTTGACTTTTATAATTGACTCTGTGTATAAATAAAGGTGATGGAATGAGTAAAAAAAACAAAAAAAACATTGCAGAAGTTGATTAGTAGATTTAAGAAGGGTTGGGATTTCTCTCTCTCTCTGTCTATCAATCTATCTGTCTATCTATCTCTCTACTTACATCAGCAGGAGAACCAACGCCTTTCTCATTGTGTTTCTTCAATCTCACGTCGAGCGGCTCTCTCTCTCTCTCTCTCTCTCTCTCTCTCTCTCTCTTATACCCACCCTTCCTGAGTTGCCAGAGTTCGCAAGATTCACATTAATGCAAATCAGCCAATTATTTCAGAAAAATTTGGTGTTCTTCTCACGTTAGTTTTTCTTCATGCTTCTTACGGCGAAGGAATTGTGTAAATAAAACTATTCCCCTGATTTTTTATTCCTGGTCATGATTTGTTGAAGGAACCGCTGATGAGGGAGAGAAAACGGGAGACGGGAATGTAGGGAAAGAGAACGGGAGACGGGAATGTAGGGAAAGAAAACGGGTGACGGGAAGATAGGGAAAGAAAACGGGAGACGGGAAGGTAGGGAAAGAAAACGGTAGACGGGAAGGTAGGGAAAAAAACGGGAGATGGGAATGTAGGGAAAGAAAACGGGAGATGGGAATGTAGGGAAAGAAAACGGGAGACGGGAATGTAGGGAAAGAAAACGGATGACGGGAATGTAGGGAAAGAAAGCGGACGACGGGAATGCTGAGGAAGAAAACGGGAGGCGGAAATGAAGGGAAAGAAACCGGACGACGGGAATTTAGGGAAGGAAAACGGGAGACGGGAATGTAGGGAAAGAAAACGGGAGACGGGAATGCGAAGGAAGGGAGAGTTGTTGTTTCTGACTAGTCTTGTTATTGTATTTTTTTTTTTTTTTTTTAATATACCAGTATATTGTTAGGGCTACACCATTATCTCACCCACACATGCATGACTGTTTTATATACGTTAACGAATGTGGGTGAAGTCACCAGTCCGTTCCCTGAGGCCTGGTTGTTCTCCCTGTCACACACAGCGTCACAACACACCGGCGCCAATACCCACCGCCCATAATGAATCCTTGCTAGGGTTGGCTCAGTTTGCGCGATTTTATGAACGGATATTTTCCATGTAGTTTTTTGGTAATATTTAATTTCTCATACTGGCAGAAATAAATTTTCTCTATGCAGCTATCTTTTTATTTATTTATATATTTTTTTTTTGGGGGGGGGCTTTCAAAACTTAAGTCGGTGAATAAAGTGTGTTAGCAGATGGTATATACAGTACACTAGAAATCAGTACAATTTGAAAGAAAACCCCGAGTTAAGCATTGACGCTTATCAATCTAGCAGGTACTGTAGTGCCAGTTATCAATTGCTTATTCTGATGATTTATTTTTTTGCAACAGTACAGGATGTTCACTGGGTCAAACTGCTGTATATACATTACCTGCCCAGAAGCCAAGTTAAGATTTATATGCTGTTACTTCAGGTTCCGTAGTGCCCCTGAGTTCTGTGCGCAAGTTTAGCTACAGTAAGGTCAGAATATGATTTAGTTTCGTGGCAGTGTGTGTTAGGTGTAGTGGCAGTGGTAGTGTCTGCCTGCATTCCTCCACCTCTACGACGGGCGCGTAGCACCCGTCTAGCAACAAACTCTCATCCCTTTTCTGTCCAGTTCTCTAATGCCAGATTTAACCGTTATTCCCAGTCCTTCATTTATGCAACAGGTCAACTCTGGAACTGTCTCCCTCTCTGTATTTCCTACTTCCTATGATCTCCAGTCTTTCAAACGCAGTGTGTCCAGGCATCTCGAAATGAACGGATCTTGAATTTGGCTCTCTTTTGTATTGTTTTTGTTTTTTTCTTGGAAGGGACGGTTTGCGGGCCCCTGGCCTTTGGTTCCTTCTTTCTTGCATTAAAAAAAAAAAAGGTGTAGTGGCAGTGTGTTAGGTGTAGTGGCAGTGTGTATTATTTATGTTGCTTTAGTTTGGTTAGGTTAGGTTAAATGATAGACTAGTAGTATGAAGAATGATTGCTTTAGTCATTGCTATCGTTAATCCTGCTGTATTCTTTAGAAGGTATATAACTCCTGCATACAGTTTTACCAAGAGGTTAGCATAGCACCCGAGACATGCTGTATTTGTTGTATTTCAGTATCTTTCTCGTTCAGACATAAATTTGCCCTTATTGTATGTGTTCTGCGCCCTGGAATTCTCTGCCATTTTTATTCCACAGACACAGTTACTCTTCCTCACTGTGGAATGGAAGAACAGTTTAAAAAAATCCTTTCAGGTATTATTTCGAATAAAGGGGAAAAAAGGTTAAACTGAAATCCCTGCATAAAGAAGCTTTCTGCCAGTAATGATAAAATAAATATTACCATGAAGTAAAGGAAAGGTATATATATATTAATAAAAGTTTTGCCGCCACACCTGCCACATTCCAGACACGCAAGTTTTGTGGAGTTTCTTTGATGCTGCCTTATCTTTACCTGATAATGCACCACTAGAGTAAGAGATAAGTTGATTTATGGATACATTTATAGTGGTTTGGTGGACTTTCTTTGATGCTGCCTTATCCTTACCTAATATCACACCACTAGAGTAAGAGACGCTTGATTTGTGAATACATTTGTAGTGGTTTTGTAGACTTTCTTTGATGCTGCCTTATCCTTACCTAATATCACACCACTAGAGTAAGAGACGCTTGAGTTATGAATACATTTATAGTGGTTTTCGCACTTAAATACCGTCTGCCTTCCTCCCAGACGAAAAAAACAAACAAGAGAGGACATTGTTAAGAAAGAAAGAAAGAAAGTTGGATGTTTGTGTTGAACCAGCACTGCGGTTGTCATGGCAACGTGACGTCACACCTCGGCTCTGTTGAAGTAAGGGGTGTGTATGCCTGTATGGAGGTTAGAGGCTGTGTAAGTGTATATTTTTAAGTATAAGTACAGGTAATATACTGAGGTGGTTTGGCCATGTGGAGAAGATGGAGAGCGAGAGACTAACGAGGAGAGAGTGAGTGAGATGGAGGGGGGAAAAGAAAGGGAAGGCCGAGGATAAGATGGAGGGATGGAGTGGAGAGGTATATGAGAGAGGGGTGTGTGAGCTGGGGGTAGGGCAGCGAAATGGCGGGGGACAGGACGACATGGAGGCGATTTGTTTGTGGCCACCCCGTACGGGATATAGGCGTCTGGCAATAGATAGATAGATAAGGGTAAATATTTGTATAGAAAATCAAATGTTTTATGTTTGTTTCTGGTGTGTGTATTGGGAGTGTTAGTGTATTTTTGACGTAGATAAAGTGTAGTGTATAGAAGAGTGTTTTTGTGTAATATTTATTTAACGAGGGTGTATTCTTGTGTATGGAGCTGGGTGTATGTGTATTATTGACGTATAGATAATCGTAATTTTTCAGTGTATATACTAAATTAAGTGTTTCTTTGTGTGTGTGTGTGTGTGTGTGTGTGTGTGTGTGTGTGTGTTTGACGTTGGGTGTATTTGTGTGTCTGCATTAAGAAGGATGTGTATTTTCTCCATATAAAGAGTAATTTTAAGTACTGTATACAGGGCGGGCACACACACACACACACACACACACACACACACACACACACACACACACTACTACTACTACACCAACCCTGTCTTCCGCCCCCCCTCTCTCCTTGGAGGCGGGGGAGGTGGTAAAGAAACAAGGTGATCATGATAGTAAACAAAGGAATTATCGTACACCTTACCGCACATAACATTCTGAAACATGGGCGAAGTATTTTGATATATGGAACACCCTCTGATTACAAGTATAAATATTATCCTTGGTTATTATCAGAACTCCAAATCGAAAGTTAAAATTCTGAGTGCTGTTTTTTTCGTTTTTCTTATTAGGCATTTGGTTGGTATATTTATGTCCTGCAAAACTCGCCCATTTCCACATCTATTCACACTATCTATAGCTAGACGTCTTAATCCCGTATGGGGTGGCCGCAGACAAGTCGCCTCCACGTCCCCCTGTCTCATGCCATTTCGCTGCCCTTCCCCGCAGCTTACTTCCCCTCTCTCATATAGGCTACCCTCCTAACAAATCGCCTCCATGTCGCCCTGTCCCCTGCCATTTCAATGTCCTCCCCCACAACTTACACCCCCTCTGTCATATACCTCTCCGACAAATCGCCTCCATGTCGCCCTGTCCCTTGCCATTTCGTTGTGCTCCCCCCAACTCACACCCCTCTCTCATATACCTCTCTACTCCATCCCTCCATCTCATCCTCGGTGTGCTATTCCTTTTCTTTCTTCTTTTTTTTCTTTTTTTTACAATGTCACCTGAAATATATTAAGGAACGCGTTATTTGGCAATCATATTATCACTGTAGTTAAGTTAGCCCAAAAAATTATCGTTTTCCTTAAAGCTGCTGTAAAGGAAAACGTATCTTGCTTTAAATATATATAGGGGTAACTATTATGCTGTAGTGGGTTAAGGCAAATAGAACTTAAAAAAAAATAAGGTTGAGTTCTCGAAGTATTGGGGCTTGTAGTGAAGAGGTAATCAGGAATCTACATATAAAAAGACATCATCATCATCATCATCATCATCATCATCATAATCGTCATCATCAGTCACCATCATCGTCCATACTCTTGCCCCTCGTTAGAATAAAGAAGTGATGATGATGATGATGATGATGATGGTGATGATATTTTAGCCGTTTATATTTCAGTTTAAGAAATAAAAAAGGGTGGATGATGATGATTGATGATGATAATGGTGTTTTAGCCAGTTCTGGTGTATAGTATTTCGATCTGAGAAAAAATTGCGTGGTGATGGTGATGATGATGGTGATGATGATGGTGGTGGTGGTGGTGGTATTTTATCCTACTTCAATCTAAGAAAAAAATGATGATGATGATGGTATGTTATCCGATTATATTTCAGTCTCAGAAAAAAATAGTGGATGATGGTGATGATGATGATGGTGATGATGATTGATGATGATGATGATGATGATGATAATGGTAGTTTAGTCTAATTACATTTCGATCTCTTTCTCCTAACAGCCTGTAGCCACCAACATGACCCCCCCCCCCTCCCGGACTGACACGCCCCCCCCCAACGCCCTCCTGAGCCTCGTGCCCCGCGTCCTGGTGCGTGGTGCAGGGGGTGGGGGGGAAGGACTCACCGCAGGGCATGTCCTGGGATTTTCACCTGCTGGCTTTTGGGTAGGTGGTGGCGACTATCATCCACTCACTTGATGTAGTGCTGCCTACTTCTTCCATTACCTTTATCATGCTTTTTCTGTCTGTGCCCTCCTCTCTTCCTATTTCTCCCATCTTTCCTGTCACCTTTTACTCTTCTTTCCTTTTCATGTGGCTTCTTCCCCAGTGACAAGCTTAATGGTTTCCTGTAAGCCAGCAGACCATTTACAACGCTGGGTGGTAACCATATAATCAACCCATAGGTGTTCCCTACGTGTTGGGTTGGCGGAAGGTTAGTGCCCCTCTCGTAAAACAAAGACAAACGGCCACCCCTTTACGGGATTATGGCGTCTGGCTGGAGATAGAAAAATAGATAGATAGATAGATAGATAGGACGTACTGTACTCACCCATCTATCAATAACCAGTGTAAGTGTACTACATTTGTGCCCACATAATCTGCTGTACATTTCAGTCCTTTCCTTGGCTTCTATCAGTACGCGTCTCATCGTTTGGACATTTATCATTTAGTTTCGTGTTATGCGTTTTAAGTACATTTCTAGTTCCACATTTTTTAGTGTGTACTCCTATATTCCGTGCTTTCTTCCAGTGTGTGTGTGTGTGTGTGTGTGTGTGTGTGTAGTCGAATTTATACTCCTTCCATCCTACTTTCCGTTCTTCCATCCATCTATCCTCCATCCTTCTATCCACTCCTCAGTCCTGGCTCGTTCCTTGTTCCAGTGTTCATCCCTGTCCCGTTTCTTGTTCCGTTGTTCATCCCTGTTCTAGTTCTTGTTCCATTTCAGTTCTTCCAACCTTTTACTTTCTCCTCCAGCCTTCCATTCGTTTCCTTCCAACTTTTTCCTCTCTCTCTCTCTCTCTCTCTCTCTCTCTCTCTCTCTCTCTCTCTCTCTCATATTTGTAGATTAAATTTTCTAGTACATAGTTTTTTCTTTGCCTAAAAAAAAAATGCTTGTTCTTTCTTACCATATTTTTTATTCATTTCTAGTCACTTTGGAGATTTCGTGATGCCTGTTCCTCGGCGACTTATTTTACCGGTTGCTTGGTCTCACACGTTGTTGAAGCAAAGTTTGATCGATATGGGAAACGCATAAAGAACACAAATTCGAAAATTAAGGTGTAAATAAATAGCTTAGGAAGAGGTGTTGCGTATGGTCACTAAAACTATGACTAACTCAGCGAAATGGAACTAACTCATCGGATTGAGAGAGAGAGAGAGAGAGAGAGAGCGTCTAGCATTAATTGTACTATTCTTAGAAAAGTAGAGTTGTCTGATCATGAAGAAATTATGTAACACACACACACACACACACACACACACACACACACACACACACCGAATCTTCAAGACGGACGAGAGAGAGAAAGGGAGAGAGAGTTGGGGGAGGGGGCTTAGTCATTTGAGGAATATACCGTATGTTTATTTTTTAGATGTGATTCAAGATTATTAGTGGAAGAGAAGAGGAATCTAGAAAATAATAAAATAAAAAAACGCGGATTGGCAACTGCGGAGAGCGTGGGAGAGGAGACTAGGAGGCAGGAGAGGAGGATGGCCAGTCGCGCTCCAACCTCCGAAGGGGAATGTTGTCGTGGAAACTTGTGCTGTGTCGTGTGTGACCGTATGCTCGTTAGTGTCAAAAAGTACCTTATTTTTACGTAACTGCTAAACTTTTCCACTGTCATATTGAGTGTTAATTTGAGTTTGGTCATGTAGCCCTGTGATTTGACTCTGCTACGCCGTTAAACCAAACTTTTGTGAACGGTTTCCTGAAGTGTTTGGCCTACGTGTCGAACTGTCATGAATTGCGATGCGGATTCATTTGACTTACAGGCCTCAAATCTGAAGCCATCGTGTGTACCCCCAGCTTATCATTACACCTGCTTGGTATTAGAAGCCATGATATTTTACCGTTTTGCCTGAGGCTTTGGAATTTCAGCCAGATGCCGTTAAGTTCAGCCAAAGTTGGAATTCGTTGAGAAGGTAAGGTGTTGGATTTACAGGTTTCTCTCTCTCTCTCTCTCTCTCTCTCTCTCTCTCTCTCTCAGAATGTCCATATATAAGGCTTAGCAACAAAATAACTCATATTTCATACAATTGACGGGAACTGCTGTGTTGGAGAAGAGGAATATTCTGAGAGACTAATATGTATTCTTATATAATGTATTCTTTAAATTATTCAAATGATTGGCTTGTTACGGTACAATATTTGAAATAATTAGGTACCTTTTCCGTCAGTAGATTGATACCTGATTGTGTGTGTGTGTGTGTGTGTATGAAGATTTTTATATGTTGTGTATCGATTTTTATACGTGTGTGTGTGTGTGTGTGTGTGTGTGTGTGTCAGGATTTTTATACGTGTGTGTGTGTGTGTGTGTGTGTGTGTGTGTGTGTGTGTGTGCCACCATTTCATGTCACTTTCAGTCGATTATGGAAAAGTTTTATTAGGCTATTAGTGTTAATCATCATCATCATCATCATCAGAGTCAATCCACTGCAGGGCAAAGAGATCTCCCCTACCTCTTTCCACTCTCAACTTGTTCCATCCAGTCCCAGGAAATCTGCAAATCCCATCTCGCCGTCTTGTTTTCTGTCCGCCTCTTCCTCTCACTCCATCTCTGGCCTGCCATTCAGTTATCCGGGTTGTCCGTCTTATCTTTTCTGCGATGGACTTGACCTCTCTCTCTCTCTCTCTCTCTCTCTCTCTCTCTCTCTCTCTAACAGAATATTCCATTTTCCTACTAACAGCGTTCTCTCTCTCACTCTCTCTCTCTCTCTCTCTCTCTCAAATTCTCTTCAACAATATTCCATTTCTCCACTAACAGGATCTCTCTCTCTCTCTCTCTCTCTCTAACAGAATATTCCATTTTCTTACTAACAGCGTTCTCTCTCTCTCTCTCTCTCTCTCTCTCTCTCTCTCTCTCAAATTCTCTTCAACAATATTCCATTTCTCCACTAACAGGATCTCTCTCTCTCTCTCTCTCTCTCTCTCTCTCTCTCTCTCTCTCTCTTCCACAATATTCTATTTCTCCACTAACAGGATCTCCCTCTCTCTCTCTCTCTCTCTCTCTCTCTCTCTCTCTCTCAAATTCTCTTCTCCAACAATATTCCATATCTCCACTAACAGGATCTCTCTCTCTCTCTCTCTCTCTCTCTCTCTCTCTCTCTCTCTCTAATGAACGCAGCCTCCCAGCAAGAGCACAATTCAACCCTGGAATAATTTTGAATAGGTTTTTTGGGCTAACGACGTGGGCCGCCCTGGAAAACCATTGGCCTTGGCGAGATTTTGTAAGTTAAGATTGTTGTAAATTTTGGCAGTGTGTCGTAACATTTTTTCCTCGGCGACTTAGTTTTTAAATTTTTTCGCCTTTCTTTCTCACGACTTAGTTTTTAAAATTTTCACTTTTTTACGACTGTTTATAAAAATAGAGCACATTTTTTTTATGACAGTTTCGAAAAAAATTTACGTTTCTGAGACAGTTTCAGTTTGTTCACCTTTTTTCACTTCAAAAAAAAAAATCACGACTCAAAGCTTATTTCCATTTCGGATTTCAAAAATTTTCACCCTTATTATTATTATTATTTTTTTCTGATTCCAAAAATGTTCAGTTTTTTCACGACGCTTCCCAAAATTTCCACCCGTCTGCAACCTTGATGAGATTTCCATTATGCATTTATAGGCGAAGATAAGATGAATAGATATATGAATAAATAATGTATATGTAGGGGAAGGAAAATAAGCTAATAAAGAATATACAATACGTTAATGGTATCTATAAATATAAATTAAAAATTAAGGGAAATACATGTGAATATAGATAAGTGAATAAATAGATAAATATATATAAATGAATAGGTAAAATATGACCAGGATAGATAGATAAATGAATGATAAATAAGTAAATATGACCAGCAAAGATACCGTAGATAAATGAAGAAATAATTAAATAGATAAATAAATATGACCAGCAGAGATAGATAAATAAATAGATAGATAAACAAAAAATATATAACCAGCAAGCCTGACATTGTTTACTGAAGAGGGGGTGAGATTTAAGTACCTTATATAGGCTAAACCGTCTTCAGACCTAAGGCAAGGATCTATCTTTCTGTCTATCTGTCTGTCTATCTATCTATCCATCTGTCTATAGCCAGACGCCTTAATCCCGTAACGGAGGGCCATAAACAAATCGCCTCCATGCCGCCCTGTCCCCTGCCATTACGCTCTCCTCCCCGCAGCCAACACCTTCCCATCTAATAAACCTCAGCTTCATCCCTCCATATCATCCTTGGTCTCCCCCTCCATATACCTCTCTGCTCCACACCTGCATCTCATCCTGTTTCCGCCCTCCTCCACCTCACTCAAACACTCTCCTAGCTAGTCTCTCACTCTCCATCTTCTCCACATGGCCAAACCACCTCACTCACAAACACTCTCCTAGCTAGTCTTTCACTCTCCATCATCTCCACATGGCCAAACCACCTCACTCACGTATACTCCTAGTTAGTCTCTCACTCTCCATCCTCTCCACATGGCCAGACCACCTCACATACACTCTCTTAGCTAGTCTCTCACTCCATCCTTACCACATAGGCTGGCCAAACCACCTCACATACACTCTCCTAGCTAGTCTCTCATTTTCCATCCTCTCCACATGGCCAGACCACCTCACTCACATACACTTCCAGTTAGTCTCTCATTCTCCATATGGCTAAACCACCTCAGTGTATTTCTCCTAACTTTTTCTATCACATCCACACCATAAGCAAAGATAAAACCGCTCATTATAGGCCTATGGAAGTTTTATATGTCATCTCAGTGAGCGTAAATATTAATATAGGAATAGGTATTAATATTATAGATAGGAATAGATATTAATAGTTTTCTGTCCCTGATTTGTAATGACCAATAAAAGCTTAAAGGAAAGAAGTACATATTTGTATGTAAGTTGGATGATAAATGTAGACTGCAGTGAAAGATTTAAGTGTAGTAGTTTCTCTCTCTCTCTCTCTCTCTCTCTCTCTCTCTCTCTCTCTCTCTCAAATAAAAAGAATGATAAATGTAGCATGTAGCCTACACTGAAAGGCTGAAGGCAAGAGTAATCTCTCTCTCTCTCTCTCTCTCTCTCTCTCTCCAACTATTTCAAAGTATCTACCTGATGTGTTCGTACCTGTCGTTCATTTCACCTGTTAAGTTGTTTATTGGTGGGTAGGAGTTTAGTGTAATGCTTCTTCTCTGACAACCCAACCCAATTCATCCCAATCCAACCTAACCCCGTCCATCCCTGCCCAACAAAATCTAACCTAACCTAACTCAAACCGACTCAATTCATCCCAACCCAACCCATCTCAACCCGACGATGACCTACCACAAGCCAAGCCGACCCAGTTAAACCCAACCCAACCTTACAAACCTAACCTACCTAACCCAGTCCATTCCAACCTGTCCCGTCAAAACCTAACACAATCCATCCCAGCCTAAACTAATTTATTCCAGCGTGACGAAACTTGCCTAACCCAGCCCAGCCCAGCCCAGCCCAGCCCGACAAAGCAAAGTGAAAACTAACCCAACCCGACCCATCCAAACCCAACCCATCCTGACAAGACCTAACCCAACCCAACCCAATCCACCCCATCCCGACAGTACCTAACCTCACCCCACCCACCCATCGTAACCCCATCCACCTGAACCAGTGGAGCCTCCATCACTTCCTTCCATAGCGTGATACCTGCTTCAATCCTAATATCACCTGTCTAATCATTTATTTATCAAGGTATTCCACAGCACTGTACGCTATAAATTACTTTCTATATATCGTTCGTTGTTGTATTGCTGGTTCTTTAACTAATCTCAGTCAAAACCTAACCTGAACTACCTAAATTAATCTAACAGCCTAACTTAAGCCAGGCCAGTCTCACGTGACAACCTAACCTTGCCTAACCTAACCTAACCAGTACCAAAATACCCTACCTCACCCAACCCTGCCATACCATATCATGCCATACCATTTCCTGTACCTTACTTTAGCTTACCTAACCTAACCTGCTCCTCCCTACTTGTTTCTCCTCTCCTCTCCTTTCCTTTCTGCTTTCTTCTCTACCCCTCCTCTCCCCACTACATTCATCTCTTCCCCTCCCCTCTACTTTCATCTCTTCCCCTCCCCTCTACATTCTTCTCTTCCTCTCTCCTCTCGTCTCTCCCCCAACCCACTAACACCTGCTCCAGCACAATATATACACGTCTGTCTGTTCACTGCCATTTATCAACATCTTCCAGAGTATCCCATAAATTGCCTCACTATATCACCCGTTTTCTTTGTTACGGGGTTTCTGCCTTGTATATTTTGACTTTCCACATCATGTTTTTCATTTTTTTTTAGCGTTTTTGTAGCTTCGTTTTTAGCCTCTTCACAGCGAGGTTTTTTCTAAGCTCTTTTATGATGAGTTCTTTTTCCCCACTTCACTGCTTCCTGTGAGTGGGAAAGGGAAGGGTTGTGCTTCGGGATGATGGTGAGGAGGAGGAGGATAACAAGGAGGAGGGGAGTGGAGGAGAGGGCAGGGTTGGCACCAAAGTGGGTGACCCGGTTTTGCCCACCTGGGTTATTTCAGTAAAACCCACTTAAAAAAAAAAAAAAAAAAACCTACTCTACTATTTTTTTGTTAAAGAATGTATTGAATTACCTAAATTCAGTGTAATATGAGCCGGTATCAGAAACTTACAACACATACAGAGCCTAAAATTTGTTTATATCTAGCATTGCGTTAGCTAATTTTGTAAACTTGTAGGATTACCAGTTTGTTTTTGATAGACACGGTTTTTGCTTAGTAAGGATAAGGGTGAATTTGTTATATAATCAGCACGGTGCCGTACTTCGGGTAGGCCTATGCCAGGTTAGGTTGTCTCATTACCAAATCTCAATCTAAAAAAAATTATTATAAACGGGGCTACTTTTTGACCATAGGTGTATATGATGGAAATAGGTTTGTTACCCAAGGCTGTTATTACTGTTAAGATGATTTATACATTTACTTACGGAAGTGATTTTCACTTGTAAGAAGAATGGGAAATTTTTTTTCATTCATTCATTGCTAGACGCCATGTATCCCAGACGGGGTGGCCAAGGGCTTAGAGTTAATTGTTTTACAGGGAGGGGCACTAATCCTCCACCAACCCCACTTGACACGTAGGGAGAATCAGACCCAACGTTAGCAAAGAAAGTTGTTGCAGCAAAGGGAATGTGCACTGGTCTCTGTCAACTCATAAGGTGTGTTGTGGTGCTGAAACACGTTTTACAGTAGCAGGCAGCCCAGGGGTAACAGACAAAACATGATCATCCCCCTCATTCAACTGACTGTAAAATTGTAATTGAATTGAGCTGTCCATAGTTAGGTATAAACATTATTATTTTGTTTTATGGTACGCTTTGAAAAAAAACACCTTTGCCTAATTTTTTCTTTTTTTACTGAAAAAAAAAAAGGTGGGTTGGGCTTCTTGAAATATATAAAATGTTTTTATTTATTAATTTACCGGTATTTATTTTTTTTTTTGCCAACCCTGGGAGAGGGAGGAGGATAAAAAGGAGGAGGTGGTTCTAACGAAAAGCATTGTTACAGTAAAATAGTTTAGGGCTAACTATGGTCTTGTTGCAGAAATCCCAAGGGCTAACTATGGTATTGTTGCAGGAATCCCAAGGGCTAACTATGGTATTGTTGCAGGAATCCCAAGGGCTAACTATGGTATTGTGGCAGAAATCCCAAGGGCTAACTATGGTATTGTCACAGAAATCCCAAGGGCTAACTATGGTATTGTTGCAGGAATCCCAAGGGCTAACTATGGTATTGTGGCAGAAATCCCAAGGGCTAACTATGGTATTGTTTGCAGAAATCCCAAGGGCTAACTATGGTATTGTTTGCAGAAATCCCAAGGGCTAACTATGGTATTGTTTGCATTTTCTCTGATCGTTTAAGTTACATAGAGTGTCCTATCCAGTGAATGCTGACTTGTAGCGATACATTAACACTAGAATATGGTGCCAGTCACGAAGAAGTGCTGTGGATAGGATGTAAGAGCTGTTGTACTGACCTTTGCTGCTGAATTACGGAAAGGGAGTTGCGCTAGAATAGGATGCTAGTCACGAAGAAGTGCCGTGGATAGGATGTAGAACCGTAGTGTTGTCTTATGTTGCCTCTTATCTGCGTATTAAGAGATTAACGCCGGAATGTGATGCTAGTCACGAAGAAGTGCTGTGGAAAGGGGTTGGAGCTGAAACAGTGCATTATTCTGCCTTTAAACTAAGTGAAATAAGCTGCAAAAGGACGAAAATCTGGGCCAAGTTAAAGTGAGAGAAGTATAGGCTTGATTTTAGGTACCGGGTAGTTTAGATCATTGAACTGGAGAGAGAGAGAGAGAGAGAGAGAGAGGTCCTCGGGCTGAAGGGTGAGCGCTTTTCCAGAACGGTTTCTTTTAATCTCTCTCTCTCTCTCTCTCTCTCTCTCTCATACCGTAACTAATCGATCTACTTATATATATCTATTTTATATCTTTTTATCTATCCCGTTATCCCTCTTGTTTTTTATCTATCCATTTATCCGCCTTCTTAGTTTTATCTATCTGTCCCTGCCTCTATCTATCTGTCTGTCCGTGCGTCTGTCTGTCTGTCTGTGCGTCTGTCTGTCTATCCGTGCGTCTGTCTGTCTCTCCGTGCACCTGTCTGTCTGTCCGTGCGTCTGTCTCTGTCCGTGCATCTGTCTATCTATCTATCTATCTGTCTGTCTGTTCGTCTGTGAACCTTTCCATCTACGTATCATTCCAACCATCTCTATCTATCTATCTATCTATTTATCTAACTATCCATCCATCCATCCATCTATGTGGCTGATAAGTGTCTTTCTTTCCATCCACTTACCCCTCCATCAGTAGGCCTATTTATCTATCTATATATCTGCCTATCTTTCTATCCATCTATCGGCATCTATCAGTCAATTTCTGTCCCTCCACCAACCTGTCTTGTGTTTATTCACCACTATGTCTATCTATCTGTATTTGTATCTACTTGCCTACCTATAAATCCATCCTCATGTTTATCAATGTCTAACCCTTCTATCTATCGATCTGTCTGTATCTATCTATCTATTCACTTGCCTATTTATAAATCCATCCTCTTTTCTATCAATGTCTAACCCTTCTATCTATCTCTCTATCTATCTATCTGTCTGTCTATCGGTCTGTCAGTCCCTGTTGCTTATTTTCAGCCTCCTGTTGCAAAAAATTATAGGCAATACAGTTTTTTTTTTCATCAATACTATGCATGTGTTTTTTTTTTTAAATTGGGGCTCCCCTTCATATCTGCATAGCTGTGTGTGTGTGTGTGTGTGTGTACTGGATTGAGTGAGTGAGTTTGTGTTGTGTGTGTGCATGTGTTGTGTGTGTGTGTGTGTGTGTGTGTGTGTGTGTGTGTGTACTGGATTGAGAGTGAGTGCGTTTGTGTTGTGTGTGTGGTTATGGATGTGTGTGCATGTGTTGTGTGTGTGTGTGTGTGTGTGTGTGTGTTTGTGTGTACTGGATTGAGTGAGCTTGTGTTGTGTGTGTGTGTGTGTGTGTGTGTGTGTGTGTGTGTGTGCTGGAATGAGAGAGAGGGGGGAATACAGACAGAGGTAAATAAGAAAGGGAGAGAGAGGATGGGTGTTATGTGTATGTATGTGTGTATGTACCGGTATGTATGTATATATGTATGTTCGAATATTAGTTTCGCCAAAATAAACTAAAAGAAAGATCACTCGACATAAGGGTATGGCCTAATTTTGCCAAGTTGAAATGAAGGGAGTATAGGAAGGGGGAAATACTAGGCTGGAAGATAACACACAAGGGGCGCTTTTCAGATGCTGTGGGAGATACAAGATGAAGAGGAATTACTTGGACGAGAGAAGGCGAATTAGGGAAACAGTGTACTGCATTAAGATGGAGAGAGGAAAAGAGAGAGTAATGATAGTCGAGAGTAGAAATTAAGAGGGTATGAATGGAGAGAGAGAGAGAGAGAGAGAGAGAGAGAGAGAGAGAGAGAGAGAGAGAGAGAGAGAGAGAGAGAGAGGTAAATAACACGAGAGTACAAGTAAATTAGGGTATAAATGGAGAGAGAGAGGGGGAGAGGGGGGGTTAGGAGAGGTAAATGAGTCGAGAGTAGAAAGTGAAAGAGGGAGTGGATGGGGAGAGAGAGAGAGGTTAATGATACCGGTAGGAAATATAGAAGTAAAGTGAGGGAATGTTTGCAATCAGAAAGGATGAGAGAGAGAGAGAGATGGAAATGGAAGAGATTGAGATAGGAAAGACGGACAGAGTGACAGAATTGCGGGATAGACAGAATATGTGGTGTCAATGATATGTTTGCGTAGCGCCCGTCTAACAATGTACTCTCTGTTTTTCCTTTCAGCTCCTTAATGCGATAGTTAACTGATACTCTTAGTCAGAACACAGCACAATAGCACGTAACACCCACCAGCACAACACATAACACACTAACATAACACAGCACAGCACATAACACACAGACAGACAGTAACATGTAACACATGGACATAAAGCAACACGGCACATTAATACGTAGCACACAACACACATTAACACATAACACAACACACACCAGCATAACACAACACACACCAACACATAACACAACACACATTAACACATAACACAACACACACCAACACATAACACAACACACATTAACACATAACACAACACACATTAACACATAACACAACACACATTAACACACAACACAACACAACACATAACACAACACACACCAACACATAACACATAACAACACACACCAACACATAACACAACACACACCAACACAACACAACACACACCAACACATAACACAACACACACCAACACAACACAACACACACCAACACAACACAACACACACCAACACAACACAACACACACCAACATAACACAACACACACCAACACATAACAACACACTCCAACATAGCACAACACACACCAACACATAACACAACACACACCAACACATAACACAACACATAACAAACACACACCAACACAAAACACAACACACACCAACACATAACACAACACACACCAACACATAACACAACACAACAACACACAACACACACCAACACATAACACAACACACTCCAACACATAACACAACACACTCCAACACATAACACAACACGCTCCAACACATAACACAACACACACCAACACATTACACAACACACCAACACACAACACACTCCAACACAACACAACACACACCAACACATAACACAACACACACCAACACATAACACAACACACACCAACACACAACACAACACACACCAACACACAACACAACACACACCAACACATAACACAACACACACCAACACATAACACAACACACACCAACACATAACACAACACACACCAACACATAACAACACACACCAACACAACACACACCAGCACATAACACAACACACACCAACACATAACACAACACACACCAACACAACACACACCAACACACAACACAACACAACACACTCCAACACAACACAACACACACCAACACATAACACAACACACACCAACACAACACAACACACACCAACACATTACACAACACACCAACACACAACACACTCCAACACAACACAACACACACCAACACAACACAACACACACCAACACATAACACAACACACACCAACACATAACACAACACACACCAACACAACACAACACACACCAACACAACACAACACACACCAACACAACACAACACACACCAACACATAACAACACACTCCAACATAACACAACACACACCAACACATAACACAACACACACCAACACATAACACAACACACACCACCACATAACACAACACACCAACACATAACACAACACACACCAACACATAACAAACACACACCAACACAAAACACAACACACACCAACACATAACACAACACACACCAACACATAACACAACACAACAACACACAACACAACACACACCAACACATAACACAACACACTCCAACACATAACACAACACACTCCAACACATAACACAACACGCTCCAACACATAACACAACACACACCAACACATTACACAACACACCAACACACAACACACTCCAACACAACACAACACACACCAACACATAACACAACACACACCAACACATAACACAACACACACCAACACACAACACAACACACACCAACACACAACACAACACACACCAACACATAACACAACACACACCAACACATAACACAACACACACCAACACATAACAACACACACCAACACAACACACACCAGCACATAACACAACACACACCAACACATAACACAACACACACCAACACAACACACACCAACACACAACACAACACAACACACTCCAACACAACACAACACACACCAACACATAACACAACACACACCAACACAACACAACACACACCAACACATTACACAACACACCAACACACAACACACTCCAACACAACACAACACACACCAACACAACACAACACACACCAACACATAACACAACACACACCAACACATAACACAACACACTCCAACACATAACACAACACACACCAACACATAACACAACACACACCAACACAACACAACACACACCAACACATAACACAACACACACCAACACATAACACAACACACACCAACACAACACAACACACACCAACACATAACACAACACACACCAACACAACGCAACACACACCAACACAACACAACACACACCAACACAACACAACACACACCAACACATAACACAACACACACCAACACATAACACAACACACACCAACACATAACACAACACACACCAACACATAACAACACACACCAACACATAACACAACACACACCAACACATAACACAACACACACCAACACATAACAGCACACTCCAACACAACACACACCAACACATAACACACAGAATTTTAAAACACCTCTTCATCACCACTTTTTCTCTAATTAAGGTTTTGAAGACAATTTCCCGACAAGCGTGCGTGTGTGTGTGTGTGTGTGTGTGTGTGTGTGTGTGTGTGTGTGTGTGTGTGTGTGTGTGTGATTATTTACATGTCTGTTCGAGTGGGTGTGTAGTTTTTTATGCCTTGTGTGTGTGTTTATTTGCTTGTCTGTTCGATTGCGTGTGTGTGTGTGGGTGTGACCGTATGTATGCTACGTGTTTTTTTAAGATTTTAGCATGAGCGTTGCCACCATAACTTTAGAAACTGTTTTGACACGTAAGAATGATTCACCTTTTAAACACCAATTATTAAGGTAGAAAATTAAGAAGGAAATCAACTATCCCTTTTACTCCTTGCATATATATCTTTCTCTTCTTGTATATGCAGGCACGGTTTTATATATATATATTTTTTTAATGCAAGAAAGAAGGAACCCAAGGCCAGACACCCGCAAGAACGTTCCCTCCAAGAAAAAACAAAAGCAAGATAACAGGGAGCTTAATTCTAGTGACCCCAGTAGCCTGCAGGCTGAATTATTTCCCCCCCCCCCCCTGCAGCGCACCATCGTCTCTCTCTCTCTCTCTCTCTCTCTCTCTCTCCATCTGTTTTCATCTGTTCTCTCCTTATGTTCTTTCTCCATCTGTTCTCTTCATGTTATCATTTGTTCTCTCTCCATCTCTTCTCTCAATTTGTTCTCTCCCCTCTGTTCTTTAAATCGTCTATAGTTTTTTTTTTTTTTTTTTTTTTTTACGTGGCCTAAAACTGCCATCCCTCCATCTTGAACGATGTGGTGTAGGAAAAGATGACCACTAAAATGTAATGGTGGAATGTATAATGCTAGAGTGTAATGCTGGAGTGTAATACTGGAATGTAATGGTAAAATATAATACTAGAATGTAATGCTAAAATGTGATACTAGAATGTAATGTTAGTCATGTAGAAGTGCTGCGGAAAGGATGAAGAGAGCCGTAATATCGTCATTTTCTGCCAGTGAGCTGCGTGAAATATGCTGCAATTCGACGAAAACCTGGGCCAAGTTGAGGTGAAAGGAGTATAGTAGTAGAGGTGTTAATGGAGGCAGTGTCCAACCCCTCCTGAATAAAATCGTCTGGAGGTAGAAGGCCTAAAGCTAAAGGGGCTGACTTTTCTGCCGTGGACGAATCTATCTATTTATCTATCTCTCCATTGCCAGACGCCTTAATCCCGTAAGGGGTGGCCACAAACTAAATCGCCTCCATGTCGCCCAGTCCCCCGCCATTTCACTGCCGTGGACGATTCCGGTGCTTTAATGAGGCGAAAGACAGACGGTTTTAGTCATCTGGGTAATCTTTAAGCACTGCAAGAGTTAATTAATGAGGTGGTTGGTGGTGGAGGTGGTGGGTTGTTGTTGGAAGTGGTGGAGGAGGTGGTGGGTTGGTGGAGCAGGTGGTGGGTTGGTGGTTGAGGAAGTGGTGGGTTGGTGGTGGGTAGGTGGTGGTGGTGGAGGTGGTGGGTTGATGGTGGTGGGTAGGTGGTGGATTGGTGGTGATGATGATGATAATGATGGTGACGCTTTTTCATTTAAGCGCGAAACAACGACACACACACACACACACACACACACACACACACACACACACACACACACACACACACACACACACACACACACACACACACACACACCATCATCATCATAAATTAACCAACCTAATCCACCTCGCCTTTGTACTCTTAAACAGGCCAGCTCCATTTCCCCCTCTCACACACACCTCACGCCATATAATTTAAGGTTTCTTACTGTTTGACCACCATCCGCTCACTTGATGTAGCGCTGCCTGATGTCCTTCACCTTTTCATTCTTTTTCTGTGTCTGTCCTCCTCTCCTCCTATTTCTCCCATCTTTCCTGTCACTTTTTATTACTCCTCTTTCCATTTCAGGTGGCTTTACATTGAGTGACAAGCCTAATGGTTTCCTGTAAGCCAGGAAATCATTTACGACGCTGGGTGGTAACTATGTAAACAAGCCATACGTGTTCCCTACATGTCAGCAAGTGGGTTTGTGGAGGGTTAGAGCCCCTCCCAGCAAAACAATTAACTCAAAGACAAAACGGCCACCCCTTACTGGATTATGGCGTCTGGATATAGATAGATACTGTTCAGGGTGAGCAGGAGGTTAATTTAGAGGATTGTGAATGAATTTCAGGCCACTTCTATTTTCTTGTATATTTTTAATGGTAAAAGAAAGAACCTAAGGCTGAGATATTCAAATTTTGTCCTTCCTAAATAAACGAAGTAGGGCAAAGACAGATTCGAGATCATTTCTTTTCGGGATAACTAAACTGCAGGTCATAGGCAGTGGGAGAGGCAAAAAGAATGAGGCTGAAGGGAGTCAGTGAGGAGGAGAGGGAGAGTATTCGATTCCACCCAGTGTAGAAGAGCTACATGTGGTAAAGCTCCCCCCATTGCAGTCAGGGACATAGACGATAGGGTTGACAGAATGTGGGGTCAGTTCAACACACCTACGTTTGTGTGTGTGTGTGTGTGTTAAATCCAACAGAGATCACGAGAAAGATGCACCAAGAATATTAAGAGATGATTATGGATTAGTGTTGTGTTGCTGAGGAATTGAGAGCTGGAGGAATAGTGTTCGGGGCACTGGAGAGAGAGAGAGAGAGAGAGAGAGAGAGAGAGAGAGAGAGAAAGGGTCACTGGGTTTGCAAGAGAAGTAACGAGGTATGTCAGTTGATTACAGGTCTTTTGGTGGTGGTTCCCTTGTTGAGAGAGAGAGAGAGAGAGAGCGCGCCCTCAGGTTGTAAATTCCACCCAATTACCAGCACCTTAATTTAGTCAGCCCTGCAAAATCCCGAACCCTCCATTTTCTTTCATTTACTCACCCAGTTTTCTTTTTTACTCTTTACATTCTCGTTTTTCGTTATTCTCACTTTTAATATTCTTCTTTTTAGTCTTTTTCTTTTTTTCAATTTCTGTTCGTCTATTTATGCCTTTATCATTTTTTTGTTTAATTCATCGTTTTTCATTCTCGTTTACTGTATTTTTCTCATTTCTCAGTTTCTCTTAGTTTTACTCATTCCTATATTAATTTGTCTGTTTTTATCGTTTTTCTTTCGCCCGTTTTCATTTTATTTGTTTTTCTCATGTATTTCATTTCTCTCTCTCTCTCTCTCTCTCTCTCTCTCTCTCTCTCTCTCTCTCTCTCTCTCTCTCTCTCTCTCTCTCTAATATACCTTTTCTTACGCTCGTTTTTTTCATGTTTATCCTTCATTTATTCATTGATTTTTCGTCGCTGCGTATTTAATTTATTTTTATCACCCCTATTTAAGATTCTTGGTGGCGTAGAAGGCTTCGTTACACATTTTCATCAGCGAATTATTCTACCTTGAACACCTGTTTGTTAGCGTCTCTTTACCAGCAAGATATTCTACATTTACCTGTTTGCCCTGACACCTCTTCCCCAGCTAATTATTCTACTTTTACCTTTTTGTCCTAGCGCCTCTTCCTCAGCGAATTATTCGACATTTACCTGTTTGTTCCAGCGCCTCTTCCTCAGCGAATTATTCTGCATTTACCTGTTTGTCCTAGCGCCTCTTCCTCAGCGAATTATTCTGCATTTACCTGTTTGTCCCAGCGCCTCTTCCTCAGCGAATTAGTCTGCATTTACCTGTTTGTCCTAGCGCCTCTTCTTCAGCGAATTAGTCTGCATTTACCTGTTTGTCCCAGCGCCTCTTCCTCTGCGAATTATTTTACATTTACCTGTTTGTCCTAGCGCCTCTTCCTCAGCGAATTATTCTACATTTAACACCTGTTTGTTAACGCCTTTTCCTCAGCAAATTATTCTCCATTTACCTGTTTGTCGTAACGCCTTTTCCTCAGTGAATTATTCTATCTTTAACACCTGTTTGTTAGCGCCTCTTCCTCAGCAAATTATTCTTCATTTACCTGTTTGTCGTAACGCCTTTTCCTCAGCGAATTATTGTGTTTATTACACGTGTTTATCCTTCTCAACTTTACGTTATTGAGACAACGAATTATCTTAGTTTTGGCGGGAAAAGTTAGAATAAATTATTGTTTTGGTAAATTTATTCCATATGAAGAGCGTCGCCAGAAGAGGAAAGTAACTGATTGTGTGGTAAATGGTTGAAAGACCTGGGACGAGAATAGGGAGGCTGCCAGAGATCGAGCAGCGTGGAGAGCCGCCTGTAGGTGACCCAGACGCATTTCGAGCCGTAATAAATGATACGATATTATGCCAAGCCTGCCACCCACCCAATCTCTCTCTCTCTCTCTCTCTCTCTCTCTCTCTCTCTCTCTCTCTCTCTCTCTCAAAATATCTCTGGAACAACATTGACTAACCTTGAGCTCAGATTCCGCAATCCTCTCTCTCTCTCTCTCTCTCTCTCTGGATAGTCAGTATACGATACCAAGAGTAGTCATAGTATCATTAAAAATCCCGCCCTTGAGCAGGTGTTCTTAAAGTGGTACCAGAAAGGCATCCTGAGAGAGAGAGAGAGAGAGAGAGAGAAACAATAGATATGATTGTAGTAGTAGTCATTATTTGTGTTTAAATCTTAATTTCTTGAACAATAATAAAAACAAAAACAGGGATTTAACTATGTTCATAGCCATCCACGTTTCTATTTATGGGAAATTGAGAGAGAGAAAACCGGTATTTGAGACGGGGTATTGGGTGGACTGGGAGTGGAAATTGGGTACTGGGGCCGAGGATTTTAACCCTTCGTTAGTCATGTGGGGTGTTTCAACGTGGTTAGGCAGGTGGGGAGTTACAACACCCCAATACAAAAATACATGTAGTGTTACTCACATGTATAATATATTCATACTGCCGCTTCAGCATATCTCAGCAATCACTAATGAAAAGATTGAATGCCTTGTAGATGCTGTTTGTTAATGTATAATACTAAAATACAGTAAATTATAATCACTAAAACAATAACAAATGGACTCATATCTCATTTGTCAGGTAAACACGCATAGGAGAATACATTGTGAGTTTTATAATCAGTATAACGATAAACAATATGCAAAAATAAGATTAAAAAAACAATCTATATGAATATTATGTAAATGGTGAGTTTGATGGAGTGACTAGACACCCAAGGGGGGGAGGGAAGTCTCTCTCTCTCTCTCTCTCTCCAGCACTGAATCAGGAGGGTACTGGAACGGAGAGAAATATACGAATTACTGGCAAGGAAATATGAACTTAAAAAAAATAATTGTGGTGCCAAAAAAACCCCACCTGACTAACGAAGGATTAAGACACCACTGGCTTAAGGTGTAAAAATATTCCTTTGTGAGTGTACGGGAGAAAATTAAAACAGGCCTGAGAGAATTTCGCCTCGTTGTACTCGTGGTATGTAAATGGACTATTGATTGTAGCTATACAGGGAGGGAGGCTGGAATGTAGTGGTGGTGATGATGGTGATGGTGGTGATGATGGTGGGGTTGGTGGTGGTGATGGTGATGATGATGGTGGGGTTGGTGGTGGTGATGGTGATGATGATGGTGGTGTTGGTGGTATATAGTGATGGTGATGGTTATGATAGTGGGGATGGTGGTATTGGTTTAGGGCAGGGTAGTGATGATGATGATGATGATTATTATTATTATTATTATTATTATTTTCATTTTATTATTTTTATTATCATTACTTTTTTATTTTTATTATTATTATTATTATTATTATTATCATTATTATTATTATTATTATTATTATTATTATTATTATTATTATTATTATTATAATAGTGTTATCCTTTGAAGGTAAAGTAGGCTGTCAATTACGTTGATGATTCTGACAAGCTAATGATGGTTATGATGATGACGATGATGGTATACAGTGTCAGACATCACGGTGGTGGTGGTGAGAATGATGATGGTGTGGAATGTTACTGGATGGTGATGATGATGATGGTATACAGTGTCAGACATCACGGTGGTGGTGGTGAGAATGAGGTGGAATGTCAGGGAAGTTAGTGATGATGATGATGATGATATACAGTGTTAGACATCACGGTAGTA